>NC_069504.1:9475055-9747555 GCF_027579735.1 Bombina bombina | reverse complement strand
GACCCACTAGCGGGTTCTGGAGAAAATTGTTAGTAGGAACTCCAATCCACCAGAAAGAGGGCAGACAGCTCCACTGGCCATAGGGCATATTCATCGCCCTACATTGTCAATCCAGCAGGTCTCACCAAAAATTGATGGGATCAAACTCAGAGTTGAGGCCCTCTGGAACCCTCGTCCTCAACTTAAAGATCCAGAAGGCCTCCCTCTCTCCTAGTTTGTGGGTCCTGTCTAGCCCCCCCCTGAGTGGAGGAATCCTCTCTATAATGGTCCAGGTGAAGGATGTGATGGTCTTTAGATGAGTACCTGAAAAGTGTTGCCCTAATAGGGTGGGGAGTACACCTGCTCTTATATCGGCAAGATGTTCTTTAATGCAGGTTCTGGCCTCCCTAGTGGTTAGACCCACATATTGAAGGGAACAATCTCTACAGTTGATAACATATACAACATATGTTGATCTACAGTTGAGACAGGAATCTATCCTGAATATTTGGCCAGTAGTCAATGAGCTAAATTGATCTCCTGTGGCTAGCCTCTCACATGCCACACACGTACGGTGGTGGCAGCGGAAGGCGCCCTTACAACTTAGCCACGAGGAAGTTGAAATTCCTGTCTTTCTGAGCCTTGTTGGTGCCACTATGTTACCAATTTATCTGTTCTTTTTGTAGGAGTATCTTATGCCCTTTTCAACTACTTCCTGCAGTTTATCATCTGCAGATAGCAAGCTGAAATTCTTCTTCACTGTCTGACAGATATCCCTGTACTGTCTTGAATACTCAGTGATAAAGATTACCCTGTCATCTAAACTACCCAGTATATTGGATTTGCCTTTCCTATTTTTGGATGCTTCTAGGAGACTTTCCCTAGGTATGCCTTTCACTATGTTTCTAGCTTTAGATATTACTGAGCTCTTGTACCCCCTATCTTTTAGTCTCCTGGCAAGTTCATCCGCTTGTTTTTCATAAACCTCTGTGTCACTACAGTTTCTCTTAAGTCGGATGAACTGCCCCTTGGCTACTCCTTTAAACACTCCTTGCGGATGGCAACTATCCGCGTGAAGTAGTGAGTTCCCAGAAATGGGTTTGCGATAGGTTTCAGAAATGATATGTTGACCCGGGATACCTTTCAATGTTATATCAAGGAAGTTAATGGTGTTATGCTGTATTTCATTTGTAAAATTAATACCTAAAGAGTCATCATCCAGGCTCTCAATAAATGCCTGTAGTGCAAGATCATTACCCCCCCATATAAAGAGGAGGTTGTCTATAAAGCGACCGTACCAGACAACACCAGTCTTCACGGGATTTCCCTCTCCATAGACGTGAGACAGCTCCCACCAACCCATGAATAGGTTGGTATAAGAGGGGGCAAATTTAGCCCCCGTTGCTGTCCCACGCCTCTGGAGAAAGAAATCTCCCTCGAATTCAAAATAATTGTGGCCCAGAAGGAAGTTTGTCACTTCCACCACATAATCCACGAATCCAGAGTCCATACCATATTGTCTTTCTAGGAAAAAGCGAATTGCCTGTAGTCCTTTATCGTGTGGAATGGAGTAGCCACATAGTGTTGCTTCCATACCACCCATGAAAGGAGATTAAGTACATGTTTAGTGTCCGATAGGAAACTCCCCAATGAACTTACCAAAGGCTAACCAGACTGTACTATATGTCCGAGAGAGGGCAGCAGCGTAACATTTCAATCCATCAGAAGAGAGCACTTTATAGCCTTGCAAAAAATGAGGGAATAGTGGTGAGGGCCGCTGACAAGGGGGGTATCATAGTGGTACTCAATGCCAATAGCTTCCGAGAGGAAGCGTTTAGACAACTCAGGAACACTGATGATTATGCCACTCTGCCGGGTGATCCAACGAGGGTGTTCCAGCGGCAGTTGGCCTCCCTTGTAGATGATGGTGTGGAACTAGGGTTTATAGATACCAACACACAAGACTACCTATTGGTGTCCAATCCGGCCATCCCCACATTCAATCATTTGCCCAAGGTCCACAAGTCCGTTGACAATATACAGGGGAGGCCAATTGTTAGTGGCATTGGCTCCTTGTTGGAGCACCTGTCTGAGTGGCTTGATCATGTACTGCAGCCTTTGGTAAGTTCATTGTGGAGTTTCCTATCGGACACTAAACATGTACTTAATCTCCTTTCACGGGTGGTATGGAAGCAACACTATGTGTGGCTTTACACCTCCATTCCACACGATAAAGGACTACAGGCAATTCGCTTTATCCTAGAAAGACCATATGGAATGGACTCTGGATTCGTGGATTATGTGGTGGAAGTGACAAACTTCCTTCTGGGCCACAATTATTTTGAATTTGAGGGGGATTTCTTTCTCCAGAGGCGTGGGACAGCAATGGGGGCTAAATTTGCCCCCTCTTACACCAACCTATTCATGGGTTGGTGGGAGCTGTCTCACGTCTATGGAGAGGGAAATCCCGTGAAGACTGGTGTTGTCTGGTACGGTCGCTTTATAGACGACCTCCTCTTTATATGGGGGGGGGGTAAGGATCTTGCACTACAGGCATTTATCTGGATGATGACTCTTTAGGTATTCATTTTAAAATGAAATACAGCATAACACCATTAATTTCCTTGATGTAACATTGAAAGGTATCCCGGGTCAACATATCATTTCTGAAACCTATCGCAAACCCATTTCTGGGAACTCACTACTTCACGCGGATAGTTGCCATCCGCAAGGAGTGTTTAAAGGAGTAGCCAAGGGGCAGTTCATCCGACTTAAGAGAAACTGTAGTGACACAGAGGTTTATGAAAAACAAGCGGATGAACTTGCCAGGAGACTAAAAGATAGGGGGTACAAGAGCTTAGTAATATCTAAAGCTAGAAACATAGTGAAAGGCATTCCTAGGGAAAGTCTCCTAGAACCATCCAAAAATAGGAAAGGCAAATCCAATATACTGGGTAGTCTAGATGACAGGGTAATCTTTATCACTGAGTATTCGAGACAGTACAGGGATATCTGTCAGACAGTGAAGAGGAATTTCAGCTTGCTATCTGCAGATGATAAACTGCAGGAAGTAGTTGAAAAGGGCATAAGATACACCTACAAAAAGAACAGATCAATTGGTAACATAGTGGCACCAACAAGGCTCAGAAAGACAGGAATTTCAACTTCCTCGTGGCTAAGTTGTAAGGGCGACTTCTGCTGCCACCACCGTACGTGTGTGGCATGTGAGAGGCTAGCCACAGAAGATCAATTTAGCTAATTGACTACTGGCCAAATATTCAGGATAGATTCCTGTCTCAACTGTAGATCAACATATGTTGCATATGTTATCAACTGTAGAGATTGTTCCCTTCAATATGTGGGTCTAACCACTAGGGAGGCCAGAACCCGCATACATCTTGCCGATATAAGAGCAGGTGTACTCCCCACCCCATTAGTGCAACACTTTTCAGGTACTCATCTAAAGACCATCACATCCTTCACCTGGACCATTATAGGGAGGATTCCTCCACTCGGGGGGGGGGGGGGGGGCTAGACAGGACCCACAAACTAGGAGAGAGGAGGCCTTCTGGATCTTTAAGTTGAGGACAAGGGTTCCAGAGGGCCTCAACTCTGAGTTTGATCTCATCAATTTTTGGTGAGACCTACTGGCTTGACAATGTAGGGCGATGAATATGCCCTATGGCCAGTGGAGCTGTCTGCCCTCTCTCTGGTGGATTGGCGTTCCTACTAACAATTTTCTCCAGAACCCGCTAGTGGGTCCTCACCACTGATTCTATCTCACAATTATATGGTTTAATTGACCTAACCTTTACTATGGTGCATTATAGTATTGCCCCTCTCCGCCAGGCACCACTTGATTGGGCTGGGAAAGGATCCCTCTTAGCTCAGGTATCTCTAAAGCTGTGGTGAGCGCCGCATATATATATATTTATTTGTTTATTTATATATAAAGTATGAGGGGGTAGATAGTTAGGCAAGTACCTATGTAGCAGAGAGGCAGTAGGATCTGTAATATCTTTTGGGTAGGCAGAGACAAGCAAGTAACTACTCTTGGTTATTGTAGCAGAGATGCAGTAGGATCTCTAATATCTTTTGGGTAGGCAGAGACAAGCAAGTAACTACTCTTGGTAATTGTAGCAGAGAGGCAGTAGGATCTGTAATATCTTTTGGGTAGGCAGAGACAAGGAAGTAACTACTCTTGGTAATTGTAGCAGAGAGGCAGTAGGATCTGTAATATCTTTTGGGTAGGCAGAGACAAGCAAGTAACTACTCTTGGTAATTGTAGCAGAGAGGCAGTAGGATCTGTAATATCTTTTTGGTAAGCAGAGACAAGCAAATAACTACTCTTGGTAATTGTAATAATAACCCCTTTCCACCAAGAACTAGACGACACATAGCTTGGGAGTCAACAACAACTTATTCAACAACTGGAAAACAAACACTTTTTAAAAACAGTCTCCCCTACAAGGGGTTTCCCAACTGAAACAGCAGGGAGTTTAAACAGTAACATACAGTTTAACATACGTTTTAACCATTAGCCTAAATAACAATTCCTGCATAGTTCGTAAGTGGCGAGTTTTGCCACAATGCTCCCCCAGAACAAAGCCGGCATACCCTGATCCCAACGGATTGGCTTGGGGAGGTCCGGAGGAGTGTTCACAGATCAAGGTTCAAGTTCAGTTTGTCTGGACAACCCGTCGGCGTTGCCGTTTTGCTTCCCAGGTCGGTAATGGATTGTTAAGTCAAACGGCTGCAGCGCCAAACTCCAGCGCAACAGCCGGGCATTGTCTCCGGATACCCTGTTCAGCCACACCAACGGGTTGTGATCTGTGAGCAGGGAAAATTGTTGTCCATATAGATATAGCTGAAGTTTCTTGAGGGCCCACACCACGGCCAGGCATTCCTTTTCGATGGCGGCGTAGCTAACTTCTCGGGGTAACAGTTTCCTGCTTAGGTAGGCCACATGATGCTCGCCGCCATCAGCCCCGACTTGGCTCAACACAGCTCCCAATCCAAACATAGAAGCGTCTGTATGGACGAGAAAGCGTTTAGTTGGATCCGGGGCAGCAAGGATAGGGGCATTTACGAGAGCATTTTTCAGTTCTTGGAATGCTTGTTCACACTCTGGGCTCCAGGTAACAATCTTAGGAAGGTTTTTATGGGTGAGGTCGGTGAGGGGTTTGGCTAGGGTACTATAATTAGGTACGAACTTCCTATAATAGCCTGCGGTACCTAGAAAGGCTAGCACTTGGGTCTTGGTACGGGGAGTGGGCCACTTGGCTACGGCCTCTACCTTGGCCGGTTTGGGCTTCTGCTGCCCGCTACCTCCCTAATGCGATCTAGGATCGCCCCTATATAGTTCAAATGCTCATCCCAGGAGCTGCTAAATATAGCTATGTCGTCTAAATAGGCGCATGCGTACTCTTGGGACCCATCCAGTAGCCGATCTACCATTCGTTGGAAAGTAGCCGGAGCGTTCTTCATCCCGAATGGCATGACCTTGAATTGGTACAGGCCAAACGAGGTGACGAACGTTGATTTGGGAATGGCATCCTCGGCTAGTGGGATCTGCCAGTACCCCTTACAAAGATCTATGGCGGTGAGGTACTGGCCTCGAGCCATTTTATCCAGGAGCTCATCTATCCGGGGCATAGGGTAGGCGTCAGAGATGGTTTTATCATTAAGTTTCTGGTAGTCTACGCAGAAGCGGGTCGTGCCATCCCGCTTCGGCACTAGAACTACCGGCAAGGCCCACGGGCTGTCCGAGTGCTCAATCACTCCTAACTGTAGCATCTCGTCAATCTCCTTCCGCATATGTTCTCTCACCGATTCTGGTATGCGGTAAGGAGGTTGACACATAGGGAAGTGACCTGGGGTTTCTACCCTATGGGTGGCCAGTCTGGTATATCCAGGCACGTTGGAGAACGTGTCTCTCTTTTCCTGCAGTAGCTCTGCTATTTGAGCTCGTTCCCGAGGACTTAACCGCTCACCCAATTGTACCTCTCCCAGACCTTCGTTCCGGTTCTTCATTCCTAGGAGGTCGGGAAGAGGTAAACTGTCTGCGTCGTCCGCGGCAGGGGCGCAAATAGCATTCACCTCCTCTGCGCGTTCATGGTACGGCTTCAACATATTTAAATGGAGCATGTGTCTACCGCCTGCTCCAGTACATGGGCCGATCACATAGGTGGTGTCACAGATTTGTTCCACCACCTTGTATGGGCCCTGCCAGGAGGCTTGCAGTTTATAATTTTTGACCGGTTTTAAGATTAGCACCTTCTGCCCAGTCTGAAAACTGCGGTCCCTGGCGCCACTATCATACCAACTGCGCTGACGGGTTTGAGCCGCCTGAAGGTTGGAGCGGACGGTCCGAGTCAGGGCCTCCAGGCGCTCCCTAAACTCCAGCAAGTATGGTACGATAGGAGTACCGTCACTAGTGACTTCCCCCTCCCAATGCTCTCAGATTAAGTCTAGGGGACCCCGCACCCTCCTTCCGAATAATAATTCAAAGGTAGAGAACCCCGTGGACTCCTGAGGTACCTCCCGGTAGGCGAAAAGCACTCGACTAAAAGGCTCCTCTATTATGGGGAGGGAGTGTAGCTTTGCCTTATATCGGTCTCCTCTTTTCCCTACTCGTTGGCAGGTGTCACACATCTGGCAATACTGCCTAATATCTTTGGTGATCCCTGGCCAAAAGAAATTCTGAGTTAGGCGGTGCTTCGTACGACTAACTCCTAGGTGGCCTGACAGCGGAATATCGTGGGCAACCCGTAGAAGTTCTCGTCTATACCTCTGAGGTACTATTAACTGCTGAACGGACAGGGGAATAGATCTGGCCACTATCTTCTCAGTATACCTGTACAGTAACCCCTTGTTCCAACCATACCTCTCTCCTTCCAACCCCGCCTGATTCTGGTTTACCTTATCCCTATATACTTGCAATGAGGGGTCAGTGGCCACTTCCCTACCAAACTCTAGTGGAGGGGCCCAAGAGACATTAGGGGGGTGATTGCTTACCTGAGCCTCAGAGTTATCAGTCAGTGTGTTGGTGCGGGCCTGTTGTCGGGTAACCACGGGCAGTGCTGCTTGTGGGGAGGTTCGGGGTGCAAACGCTGAAGTCAGCTCCCCTAAGTCGTTGCCCAAAATAACGTCTGCGGGCAAATTTTGCATAAGGCCCACTTCTATGTTCCCCGACCCTGCTCCCCAATCCAAGTGTACTTTGGCCGTGGGAATCTTGTAAATGCAAACTGGTCCTGAAACACAGAAAAAAGAGAGAGGCGCTCTTCGTGTAGTATATCCTAAACCGGTGTCACCAGATGTGAGAAATAATGGAAATATACTCACAAGCGGCGTTGCACCCGCAGTGCAATAACGAGCAGGCCGAAACTTCAGAGCCGTTCGGCTGACTCGCTTAGGCAATAGACGCTTGGGATCAGGTCGAGGCTCTCCACACTGACCACTTCCGATGACGAGCTGGATCCGGGATACCAAACAGCTCCCAACCATGAACGAGGTGCTGGATAGTTACAGGTGAGAAACACTGGTTCAACAGAGTATTAAGCCATCTGTTGGTCCGATCCGGTAGTCATAACCAATGCTCGGCTGATGTATATGAAGGACTAACTGTCACTTCTGCTTACAGATCACCAGGTATCTTCGAGGGAAAAAGCCAATCCGCGGATCACCAAGGTTTCATCAAGGGAAAAAAGCCAATCATAATAGATACTTCACTGACTGAGGTGCTGCCTGCTGGCCTGCCACTGCTTAAGTCTTCTTGGGGATTTTAATTTTGGGGATCTGTCCCTTTAGTAGCTATGGACACAGGTGTATGTGTATCTCCCAACAGGGTGAGGTGTTAGTTTGAATCTTGTAAATGGCTCCCCCGGCCACCCGGACAGCTACACAGTCTCCGGTGAGTTGATTGGTGGAAACTAAATGTTGCCGGAGCAAGGTTATGGTGGCCCCAGAGTCACGCAGCCCTTGGACACGTCGGCCCACTATATAGACCATCTGGCGGTGGCTTTGTAGGTTGTCCGAAGCGGCCTGTACTGGGTTTACCTCATGTAAGATGCCCAAGGGTTCCTCGTGGAAGACTGCGGGTTGGGTCTGTAGTCGGGGCTCGTTCTGGTAGCAGTGTACAGTTGCCCGTTTTTTCTGGTTGTTCCAGGTGGATCAGTTCTTGTTCCTGGGACAGTCTCTCTGAATGTGCCCTTGTTGGTTACAAAGATGGCAACGGATAGCTGATCGAGTCTGGTATTGGGGAGGGTGGATTCCCCCTCCAGGACGGGGTAGCAAAGGTGTGGGAGCTGCAGTGGGGTTTGGGGTGACCGCAATACTGGAGCGTTGCTGTGTTCGTTGAGCTCTCCGAGCGTCTTGGTATTCATCGGCCAAGGTCGCTGCGGTATGTACCGTGCACAGTTTTCGATCTCTCAGCCAGTTTTGCAATTCAGTGGACACCCCTTGGAAGAATTGCTCCATCAACAGGAGTTGTAAAAGGTCTTCCAACTGGGTGACTTGGGCTGCCTGCAACCAGCCTTTAGCGGCCCTGGTTAGCCGATGCGCCCACTCAGTGTGGGTATCTTTCTCCAGCTTCTTCAGGTCTCGGAACCGCTGTCGGTATGCCTCTGGGGTAATAGCATACCTAGTCAGGATGGCCTGTTTTACCTTCTGGTAGTCCCTGCTGTCCTCATCTGGTATGGTGCGGTAGGCTTCAGCAGCCCACCCGGATAACTTGCCAGCCAGTAGGGGAACTTGGTCAGTGGTACTAATATTATGCAGTTGGCATAATCGCTCAAAGTCCTGTAGGTACCCATCGATATCCTCCGTGTCGGTATGATCCTTGAATGCGTGGTAGGGAATCTTAGCTTTCCCTGTACCAGCACTGGAATGTACTGGTAGCCCCTCTCCGGGTCTCGGGGTGGTTTGTCGGGTCACCATCAAGTATTCCTGTACGTCTGCTGATGTCCGTGTCAGGAGCTCCTCCGAATGGGGTAGCGGAAAAAAAGCCAACCGGGTCGCATCTCTTTTTGGAATTCGGTTTCGTTGCTCGCCATGGGTACGGCCGTACCTGCTACCCGGTCTCCCTCCATGAGCTCTGCAATCTGCCTTGCTTTGGTTTTATTGCTGGCAATAATTCCTCTCGCCTCCAGTAATTCCTTCAATGCAGTTTAATTGTAGCAGAGAGGTAGTAGGATCTGTAATATCTTTTTGGTAAGCAGAGACAAGCAAATAACTACTCTTGGTAATTGTAATAATAACCCCTTTCCACCAAGAACTAGACGACAAATAGCTTAGGAGTCAACAACAACTTATTCAACAACTGGAAAAACAAACACTTTTTAAAAACAGTCTCCCCTACAAGGGGTTTCCCAACTGAAACAGCAGGGAGTTTAAACAGTAACATACAGTTTAACATACATTTTAACCATTAGCCTAAATAACAATTCCTGCATAGTTCATAAGTGGCGAGTTTTGCCACAACCTATATATAAATACTGAGGTTTACAAACTATACATTATCCTTGGATCCCTTTATCTCTCTGACATTTGTTTGTTAATAATTGGCTCCATTTGTATATTTAACTACCCAAACAACTACTTGGTGTTAGTACGTTTGGATTAACACATGTATATGTGCAAAAATAGTTCTAACCTCTTTTCTTCCTCTCTTTTTTACCAACTTTAATTTCTCAAGCAGTGTGCATTTTCTGTTAAAGGGACAGTCTAGGCCAAGATAAACTTTCATGATTCAGATAGAGCATGTAATTTTAAACACTTTTCCGATTTACTTTTATCACCAATTTTGCTTTGTTCTCTTGGTATTCTTAGTTGAAAGCTTAACCTAGGAGGTTCATATGCTAATTTCTTAGACATTGAAGCCCACCTCTTACAGATTGCATTTTAACAGTTTTTCACCACTAGAGGGTGTTAGTTCACATATTTCATATAGATAACACTGTGCTCGTGCACGTGAAGTAATCTGGGAGCAGGCACTGATTGGCTAGACTGCAAGTCTGTCAAAAGAACTGAAAAAAGGGGCAGTTTTCAGAGGCTTAGATACAAGATAATCACAGAGGTTAAAAGTATATTATTATAACTTTGTTGGTTACGCAAAACTGGGGAAAGGTTAATAAAGGGATTATCTGTCTTTTAAAACAATAAAAATTCTGGTGTAGACTGTCCCTTTAATATTCAGTAACGGCTTTTGATTGCCAGAAAGCTCACTTTGTATGCAAAGCTAATAATATGCCATACTGTGTTTCAGTGAGCGTGGATGATTGAAGACCGCATTGGGCTGTACGAGAGTTTGCTGGACATGGATTGACATGCTATCTTTTTCATTTCATCCCTTTCATTCACTGTATATCAATGTTATAGCTGCTAGGGTGTGTTTACACACTTAGTATGTATCCATATAAATGTTATAGTGCTATCCTTAGTGCAAATCGTAATATGTAGTTTAGAAGCTGCAGTTTTTATAAGATCATCCCATAGGTCTGCTTTTGAAGGGGGTGTGTCCCTGCTAACCAATGGGAGGACGGGCTGTTAGTTTTAATGAGCACACCATACACATTTTAAACAGGTAAAGAGTAAGGCTATATGCTGAAACGCGTCTACCTGCTTGTCTATAGCTCGTAAGATAAGATTTTTTGTACAGTATTCTAACCCCGGGGTGCTTATCCCCTCCACGCAGTGTATGCTCATTTATTTTTCTATTGTTCAATTGTGTATTTTTGTCACTCATACTGCGCTATTGCGCTACTTGTAATAAATTTACATTTTACTTGCCTCGTACCCTTGTCTGTGCTCCTCTATTTCTTTTCATTGTTTGCTACAAGGGGCCATCCCTTTGAGTGAGCACAGACGCCGGGTGATTACAAGGTCCTGACCGCAGAGCACGTTCACTACCGAGGACGTCAACAGGAGGAGGAGCTACCGGCCTTACCGCCAGTGGAGGCAATTCAGGACACAGTACGGAGCTCTCGACACGGACAGAAGCATCTGATACACAGAGGAGAGCGTTATTTTCCATAACCGCTTTAAGTGAATGCCTTAGCAGTCCGGTGGAAAACGGGAGGTATGTGCCCTGATGAACAGTGTATTCCATAGTGTATTGTTGCATCTGATCTCTAGGGATACTGATTGTAAGGAATTGTGGGTCCGTAGCAATATTTGTCCCTGTAAGGGTAGGGGAAAACCTAATAGGGCATTAACCCTCCGTGCTATGAAGCAAAGCTCTATACGGATCATACACAGGCTGTGTTGAAGATTGTCATTTCAGCAGCATTGCTGTATTTGCTTAATCTGTGGTTACTCTCCGAACAAGTAATTTTCCTGACTTTTGATTGCTATTAGTAGTATAGTGACTATAAGATAATTTAGCCTGGAATTACTATTAGTAGTAAAGTGACTATATGATCATTTAGCCTGGAATTACTATTAGTAGTATAGTGGCTATATGATCATTTAGCCTGGAATTACTATTAGTAGTAAAGTGACTATATGATCATTTAGCCTGGAATTACTATTAGTAGTATAGTGGCTATATGATCATTTAGCCTGGAATTACTATTAGTAGTATAGTGGCTATATGATCATTTAGCCTGGAATTACTATTAGTAGTATAGTGGCTATACAATTATTTAGCCTGGAATTACTATTAGTAGTATAGTGGCTATACAATTATTTAGCCTGGAATTACTATTAGTAGTATAGTGGCTATACAATTATTTAGCCTGGAATTACTATTAGTAGTATAGTGGCTATACGATCATTTAGCGTGGAATTACTATTAGTAGTATAGTGGTTATACAATCATTTAGCATGGAATTACTATAAATAATATAGTGGCTATATGATCATTTAGCCTGGAATTACTATTAGTAGTATAGTGGTTATACAATCATTTAGCATGGAATTACTATAAATAATATAGTGGCTATATGATCATTTAGCCTGGAATTACTATTAGAAGTATAGTGGCTTTACAATCATTTAACCTGGAATTACTATCAGTAGCATCATGGCTATACGATCATTTAGCCTGGAATTACTATTAGTAGTATAGTGGCTATACGATCATTTAGCCTGGAATTACTATTAGTAATATAGTGGCTATATGATTATTTAGCCTGGAATTACTATAAGTAGTATAGTGGCTATACGATCATTTAGCCTGGAATTACTATTAGTAGTATAGTGGCTATATGATCATTTAGCCTGGAATTACTATTAGCAGTATAGTGGCTATACGATCATTTAGCCTGGAATTACTATTAGTAGTATAGTGGCTATATGATCATTTAGCCTGGAATTACTATTAGTAGTATAGTGACTATATGATCATTTAGCCTGGAATTACTATAAGTAGTATAGTGGGTATACGATCGTTTAGCTTAGAATTACTATTAGTAGTTAGTGGCTATATGATCATTTAGCCTGGAATTACGATTAGTAGTATAGTGGATATACAATTATTTAGCCTGGAATTACTATTAGTAGTATAGTGGCTATACAATCATTTAGCCTGGAATTACTATTAGTAGTATAGTGACTATACGATCATTTAGCCTGGAATTACTATTAGTAGTATAGTGGCTATATGATCATTTAGCCTGGAATTACTATAAGTAATATAGTAGCTATACGTGTCAGGAACTATGTGTTCATTACATTCCTGCACTTCTCCTTTAAGTTCCTGATCATGTGACTATCCTCACCTACTTAAAGGGACACTAAACCCAAAACATTTCTTTTATGATTCCAGTAGAGAAAACAATTTTTAACAACATTCAAATTTACTTCTATTATCTACTTTGCTTCATTCTTTAGATATTCTTTGTTGAAGAAATAGGAATGCACATGGGTGAGCCAATCACGCAAGGCATCTTTGTGCAGCAACCAATCAGCAGCTACTGAGCCTATCTAGATATGCTTTTCACCAAAGTATATCAAGAGATTAAAGCAAATTAAATAATAGAAGTAAATTAGAAACTTGTTTAAAATTGCATGCTCTTTCTAAATCATGAAAGAAAAAAATTGGGTTTCATGTCCCTTTAAGGATCATTCACCCTTTCATTCATGCTTGGTAATTTGAAACTTAAAGGGACATTAAACCCAATTTTTTTTCTTTCATGATTCAGACAGAGAATACCATTTTAAACAACTTTCTAATTTACTTCTGTTATCTAAATTGCTTCATTCTCTTGATATTCTTTCCTGAAAAGCATATCTAGATAGGCTCAGTAGCTTCTGATAGGTAGCTGCACATAGATGCCTCCTGTGATTGGCTCACCCATGTGCATTGCTATTTCTTTAACAAAGGATATCTAAAGATTGCTTCAAATTAGATAATAGAAGTAAATTAGAAAATTGTATTCTCTATCTGAATCATGAAATAATTTTTTTGGGTTAAATGGCCCTTCAATGATATTTTCTGAGCTTGTATTTGTGCTCTTTGAAGATTTTCAACAGAACAAGGTGTTTGAGCCTGCATATCTTATAAGAAAGAAGTACTAACCTTTATTAACCTAACCTCTAAGCAATTATATTAAGCTGTGTGCTTCGAACTGTTTATAACTATTTTCAGTTCCGGATCAGCTAAGCAGTCTCACTGCTACTCGGCGTGTGACGTCACGCCCACCCGGCATCTGTGTGCACAACAAACACAGCGATCCCGCTCCTGTGTTCACCTCGCTCACCCACTGCTATTGAAAGTCAGGACCGCATACCTCTGCAGCTAATATTCTAAAAACTACAACAAGCTGGTAACCGGATCAAGTCCCTAACAACAGACGGAACTTCTTGCTATATATACAAAGGTAACTTACCCTGTTACTAAGTTACAACAAATATGTCTTATGCAAATACCGGTTACTCATCCTAGCAAACAGTACATATGCTCTTCTTTTATCCAATTAAATTCTGGATACCTCAGATCTGTTACATACATAACAACTGCTTTGTACCTTAAACTGTTTAGCATAAACACACTACACTTAAGCTACACCAAGATTCATATTGTATATAATGTAACATGTTATATTCTTAGTATCTTAAACCAATAATCTCTTATATGCATTAGAAAGTACATTAGGATACTACCTAGTTATACTCATTATTACCTAATTTCATATGATTCCTATAACTCTATTAATGACCCCACCATAGGTCACCCTCAGTCAATGAGCAAACAATGGGTGTTAATTCTATCTAAATACCCTAGGTGTGGTGTGAGACTCAGTGGAGAGTTCAAAACAGGAATACTGATACAAATATATATATATATATATATATATATATGGGTATTTATACGCATAACCTTACAATACGATCATTTAGCCTGAAATTACTATTAGTAGTATAGTGGCTTTACAAACATTTAGCCTGGAATTACTATTAATAATATAGTGGCTATACAATCATTTAGCCTGGAATTACTATTAGTAGTATAGTGGCTATACAATCATTTAGCCTGGAATTACTATTAGTAGTATAGTGACTATATGATCATTTAGCCTGGAATTTCTATTAGTAGTATAGTGGCTATACAATCATTTAGCCTGGAATTACTATTAGTAGTATAGTGGCTAGATGATCATTTAGCCTGGAATTACTATTAGTAGTATAGTAGCTATACAATCATTTAGCCTGGAATTACTATAAGTAATATAGTGGCTATACGATCATTTAGTCTTGAATTACTATTAGTAGTATAGTGGCTTTACAATCATTTAGCCTGGAATTACTATTAGTAGTATAGTGGCTGTACGATCATTTCACCTGGAATTACTATTAGTAATATAGTGGCTATACGATCAGTTAGCCTGGATTTACTATTAGTAGTATAGTGGCTTTACAATCATTTAGCCTGGAATTACTATTAGTAGTATAGTGGCTTTACAATCATTTATCCTGGAATTACTATTAGTAATATAGTGGCTATATGATCATTTAGCTTAGAATCACTATAAGTAGTATAGTGGTCATACGATCATTTAGCCTGGAATTACTATTAGTAGTATAGTGGCCATATGATCATTTAGCCTGGAATTACTATTAGTAATATAGTGGCTATACGATCATTTAGCCTGGAATTACTATTAGTAGTATAGTGGCTATATAGTCATTTAGCCTGGAATTACTATTAGTAGTATAGTGGCTATACAATCATTTAGCCTGGAATTACTATTGGTAGTATAGAGGCTTTATGATCATTTAGCCTGGTATTGCTATTAGTAGTATAGTGGCTATACAATCAGTTAGCCTGGAATTACTATAAATAGTATAGTGGCTATATAATCATTTAGCCTGGAATTACTATTAGAAGTATAGTGGCTATACGATCATTTAACCTGGAATTACTATTAGTAGTATAGTGACTATACGATCATTTAGCCTGGTATTGCTATTAGTAGTATAGTGGCTATACAATCAGTTAGCCTGGAATTACTATTAGAAGTATAGTGGCTTTACAATCATTTAGCCTGGAATTACTATTAGAAGTATAGTGGCTTTACAATCATTTAGCCTGGAATTACTATTAGTAGTAAAGTGGCTATACGATCATTTAGCCTGGAATTATTAGTAGTAGTATAGTGGCTATAAGATCATTTAGCCTAGAATTATTATTAGTAGTACAGTGGCTTTACAATCATTTAGCCTGGATTTATTATTAGTGTTATAGGGGCTTTACAATCATTTAGTCTGGAATGACTATTCGTAGTATAGTGGCTATACGATCATTTAGCCTGGAATTACTATTAGTAGTATAGTGACTATACAATCATTTAGCCTGATATTGCTATTAGTAGTATAGTGGTTTATGATCAGTTAGCCTGGAATTACTATAAATAGTATAGTGGCTATACGATCATTTAGCCTGGAATTACTATTAGTAGTATATTGGCTATAGGATAATTTAACCTGGAATTACTATAAGTAATAAAGTGGCTATATGATTATTTAGCATGGAATTACTATTAGTAGTATAATGGCTTTATAATCATTTAGCCTGGAATTACTATTAGTAGCATAGTGGCTATACGACCATTTAGCCTGGAATTACTATTAGTAGTATAGTGGCTATACGATCATTTAGGCTGTAATTACTATTAGTAGTATAGTGGCTATATAGTCATTTAGCCTGGAATTACTATTAGTAGTATAGTGGCTATACAATCATTTAGCCTGGAATTACTATTGGTAGTATAGAGGCTTTATGATCATTTAGCCTGGTATTGCTATTAGTAGTATAGTGGCTATACAATCAGTTAGCCTGGAATTACTATAAATAGTATAGTGGCTATATAATCATTTAGCCTGGAATTACTATTAGAAGTATAGTGGCTATACGATCATTTAACCTGGAATTACTATTAGTAGTATAGTGACTATACGATCATTTAGCCTGGTATTGCTATTAGTAGTATAGTGGCTATACAATCAGTTAGCCTGGAATTACTATTAGAAGTATAGTGGCTTTACAATCATTTAGCCTGGAATTACTATTAGAAGTATAGTGGCTTTACAATCATTTAGCCTGGAATTACTATTAGTAGTAAAGTGGCTATACGATCATTTAGCCTGGAATTATTAGTAGTAGTATAGTGGCTATAAGATCATTTAGCCTAGAATTATTATTAGTAGTACAGTGGCTTTACAATCATTTAGCCTGGATTTATTATTAGTGTTATAGGGGCTTTACAATCATTTAGTCTGGAATGACTATTCGTAGTATAGTGGCTATACGATCATTTAGCCTGGAATTACTATTAGTAGTATAGTGACTATACAATCATTTAGCCTGATATTGCTATTAGTAGTATAGTGGTTTATGATCAGTTAGCCTGGAATTACTATAAATAGTATAGTGGCTATACGATCATTTAGCCTGGAATTACTATTAGTAGTATATTGGCTATAGGATAATTTAACCTGGAATTACTATAAGTAATAAAGTGGCTATATGATTATTTAGCATGGAATTACTATTAGTAGTATAATGGCTTTATAATCATTTAGCCTGGAATTACTATTAGTAGCATAGTGGCTATACGACCATTTAGCCTGGAATTACTATTAGTAGTATAGTGGCTATACGATCATTTAGGCTGTAATTACTATTAGTAGTATAGTGGCTATATAGTCATTTAGCCTGGAATTACTATTAGTATATAGTGGCTATACAATCATTTAGCCTGGAATTACTTTTAGTAGTATAGTGGCTATACGATAATTTAGCCTGGAATTACTATTAGTAGTATAGTGGCTATACAATCATTTAGCCAGGAATTACTTTTATTAGTATAGTGGCTATACGACCATTTAGCCTGGAATTACTTTTAGTAGTATAGTGGCTATATGATCATTTAACCTGGATTTACTATTAGTAGTATAGTGGCTTTAAAATCATTTAGCCTGGAATTACTATTAGTAAAATAGTTGCTATACGATCATTTAGCCTGGAATTACTATAAGTAGTATAGTGGCTATACGATCATTTAGCCTGGAATTACTATTAGTACTATAGTGGCTATACGATCATTTAGCCTCAAATTACTATTAGTAGTATAGTGGCTATACGATCATTTAGCCTGGAATTACTATTAGTAGTATAGTGGCTATACGATCATTTAGCCTGGAATTACTATTAGTAGTATAGTGGCTATACGATCATTTAGCCTGGAATTACTATTAGTAGTATAGTGGCTTTACAATCATTTAGCCTGGAATTACTATTAGCAGTATAGTGGCTATACGATTTTTAGCCTGGAATTACTATAAGTAGTATAGTGGCTATACGATCATTTAGCCTGGAATTACTATTAGTAGTATAGCGGCTATACGATCATTTAGCCTGGAATTACTATTAGTAGTATAATGGCTATACGATCATTTAGCCTGGAATTACTATTAGTAGTATAGTGGCTATATGATCACTTAGCCTGGAATTACTATAAGTAATATAGTGGCTATATGATCATTTATCCTGGAATTACTATAAGTAATATAGTTGCTATACGATCATTTAGCCTGGAATTACTATTAGTAGTATAGTTGCTATACGATCATTTAGCCTGGAATTACTATAAGTAGTATAGTGGCTATACTTCTGCAGCACTGCGCATATCATTTTTACCTGAGACTGGTGGTAAAGAGTGAGTAGTGTACAAGTGTGTGGTAAGGTGACACTAGGGATTATTTATTACACAATTTAGAGGATATTATCCAGAGCACATGCAGAATTGATTTATTTAACGTGATCCTGGTAGATTAGTTGGATAAATTGTGCAACAAACACCTGCACACTCCTAAATGTATTTCAGTATGTCATATAGTGCTTATGATACATGCACACTCCTGAGAATATTTCAGTATGTCACATAGTGCTTATGATACTTGCACACTCCTAAATGTATTTCAGTATGTCACATAGTGCTTATGATACTTGCACACTCCTAAATGTATTTCATTATGTCACATAGTGCTTATGATACATGCACACTCCTGAGAATTTTTCAGTATGTCACATAATGCTTATGATACATGCACACTCCTGAGAATTTTTCAGTATGTCACATAATGCTTATGATACATGCACACTCCTGTGAATATTTCAGTATGTTACATAGTGCTTATGATACATGCACACTCCTGAGAATATTTCAGTATGTCACATAGTGCTTATGATACATGCACACTCCTGAGAATATTTCAGTATGTTACATAGTGCTTATGATACATGCACACTCCTGAGAATATTTCAGTATATTACATAGTGCTTATGATGCATGCACACTCCTGAGAATATTTCAGTATATTACATAGTGCTTATGATACATGCACACTCCTGAGAATATGTCAGTATGTTACATGGTGCTTATGATACATGCACACTCCTGAGAATATGTCAGTATGTTACATGGGGCTTATGATACATGCACACTCCTGAGAATATTTCAGTATATTACATAGTGCTTATTATACATGCACACTGCTGAGAATATGTCAGTATGTCACATAGTGCTTATGATACATGCACACTCTTGAGAATATTTCAGTATTTCACATAGTGCTTATGATACATGCACACTCCTGAGAATATTTCAGTATGTCACATAGTGCTTATGATACATGCACACTCCTGAGAATATTTCAGTATGTCACATAGTGCTTATGATACATGCACACTCCTGAGAATATTTCAGTATGTCACATAGTGCTTATGATATATGCACACTCCTGAGAATATTTCAGTATGTCACATAGTGCTTATGATATATGCACACTCCTGAGAATATTTCAGTATGTCACATAGTGCTTATGATACATGCACACTCCTGAGAATATTTCAGTATGTCACATAGTGCTTATGATACATGCACACTCCTGAGAATATTTCAGTATGTCACATAGTGCTTATGATACATGCACACTCCTAAATGTTTGTCATATAGTGCTTATGATACATGCACACTCCTGAGAATATTTCAGTATGTCACATAGTGCTTATGATACATGCACACTCCTAAATGTTTGTCATATAGTGCTTATGATACATGCACACTCCTGAGAATATTTCAGTATGTCACATAGTGCTTATGATACATGCACACTCCTGAGAATATTTCAGTATGTCACATAGTGCTTATGATACATGCACACTCCTGAGAATATTTCAGTATGTCACATAATGCTTATGATACATGCACACTCCTGAGAATATTTCAGTATGTTACACAGTGCTTATGATACATGCACACTCCTGAGAATATGTCAGTATGTCACATAGTGCTTATGATACATGCACACTCCTGAGAATATTTCAGTATGTTACACAGTGCTTATGATACATGCACACTCCTAAGAATATTTCAGTATGTCACATAATGCTTATGATACATGCACACTCCTGAGAATATTTCAGTATGTCACATAGTGCTTATGATACATGCACACTCCTGAGAATATGTCAGTATGTCACATAGTGCTTATGATACATGCACACTCCTGAGAATATGTCAGTATGTCACATAGTGCTTATGATACATGCACACTCCTGAGAATATTTCAGTATGTCACATAGTGCTTATGATACATGCACACTCCTGAGAATATTTCAGTATGTCACATAATGCTTATGATACATGCACACTCCTGAGAATATTTCAGTATGTCACATAATGTTTATGATACATGCACACTCCTGAGAATATTTCAGTATGTCACATAATGCTTATGATACATGCACACTCCTGAGAATATTTCAGTATGTCACATAATGTTTATGATACATGCACACTCCTGAGAATATTTCAGTATGTCACATAATGCTTATGATACATGCACACTCCTGAGAATATTTCAGTATGTTACATTGTGCTTATGATACATGCACACTCCTGAGAATATTTCAGTATGTCACACAGTGCTTATGATACATGCACACTCCTGAGAACATTTCAGTATGTCACATAGTGCTGATGACACATGCACACTCCTGAGAATATGTCAGTATGTCATATAGTGCTGATGACACATGCACACTCCTGAGAATATTTCAGTATGTCACATAGTGCTTATGATACATGCACACTCCTGAGAATTTTTCAGTATGTCACATAGTGCTTATGATATATGCACACTCCTGAGAATATTTCAGTATGTTATATAGTGCTGATGACACATGCACACTCCTGAGAATATGTCAGTATGTCATATAGTGCTGATGACACATGCACACTCCTGAGAATATGTCAGTATGTCATATAGTGCTTATGATACATGCACACTCCTAAATGTATTTCAGTATGTCATATAGTGCTTATGATACATGCACACTCCTGAGAATATTTCAGTATGTCACATTGTGCTTATGATACATGCACACTCCTGAGAATATGTCAGTATGTTACATGGTGCTTATGATACATGCACACTCCTGAGAATATTTCAGTATGTCACATAGTGCTTATGATACATGCACACTCCTGAGAATATGTCAGTATGTTATATGGTGCTTATGATACATGCACACTCCTGAGAATATGTCAGTATGTTACATTGTGCTTATGATACATGCACACTCCTGAGAATATTTCAGTATGTCACATAGTGCTTATGATACATGCACACTCCTGAGAATATCTCAGTATGTCACATAGTGCTTATGATACATGCACACTCCTGAGAATATGTCAGTATGTTACATAGTGCTTATGATACATGCACACTCCTGAGAATATTTCAGTATGTTACATAGTGCTTATGATACATGCACACTCCTGAGAATATGTCAGTATGTTACATAGTGCTTATGATACATGCACACTCCTGAGAATATTTCCGTATGTCACATAGTGCTTATGATACATGCACACTCCTGAGAATATGTCAGTATGTTACATAATGCTTATGATACATGCACACTCCTGAGAATATTTCCGTATGTCACATAGTGCTTATGATACATGCACACTCCTGAGAATATGTCAGTATGTTACATAGTGCTTATGATACATGCACACTCCTGAGAATATTTCAGTATGCCACATAGTGCTGATGACACATGCACACTCCTGAGAATATTTCAGTATGTTACACAGTGCTTATAATACATGCACACTCCTGAGAATATGTGAGTATGTTACACAGTGCTTATGATACATGCACACTCCTGAGAATATCTCAGTATGTCACATAGTGCTTATGATACATGCACACTCCTGAGAATATGTCAGTATGTTACATAGTGCTTATGATACATGCACACTCCTGAGAATATTTCAGTATGTTACATAGTGCTTATGATACATGCACACTCCTGAGAATATGTCAGTATGTCACATAGTGCTTATGATACATGCACACTCCTGAGAATATGTCAGTATGTTACATAATGCTTATGATACATGCACACTCCTGAGAATATTTCCGTATGTCACATAGTGCTTATGATACATGCACACTCCTGAGAATATGTCAGTATGTTACATAGTGCTTATGATACATGCACACTCCTGAGAATATTTCAGTATGCCACATAGTGCTGATGACACATGCACACTCCTGAGAATATTTCAGTATGTTACACAGTGCTTATAATACATGCACACTCCTGAGAATATGTGAGTATGTTACACAGTGCTTATGATACATGCACACTCCTGAGAATATCTCAGTATGTCACATAGTGCTTATGATACATGCACACTCCTGAGAATATGTCAGTATGTTACATAGTGCTTATGATACATGCACACTCCTGAGAATATTTCAGTATGTCACATAGTGCTGATGACACATGCACACTCCTGAGAATATTTCAGTATGTTACACAGTGCTTATAATACATGCACACTCCTGAGAATATGTCAGTATGTTACATAATGCTTATGATACATGCACACTCCTGAGAATTTTTCAGTATGTTACATAATGCTTATGATACATGCACACTCCTGAGAATATTTCAGTATGTTACATAGTGCTTATGATACATGCACACTCCTCAGAGTACCTTTGTATGACACGTAGTGCTTATTTGTGCTATAGTTTCGCTCCAAACTAGAGAATCTTTGCATATTGGTTTCCATAGAAAGTAATAACGGACTCTTGGAAACTAACGGCTAGATTTAGAGTTCTGCGGCCAAAGGGGTGCGTTAGCTACGCTGGCTTTTTTTCTCCCTCACCTTTTAAACAATGCTGGTATTTAGAGTTCACAGAATGGCTCCAAAAAGGGTGCGTAGAGCATATTTACCGCCACTGCAACTCTAGATACCAGCGGTGCTTACGGACGCGACCAGCTTAAAAAACGTGCTCGTGCACGATTCCCCCATAGAAAACAATGGGGCTGTTTGAGCTGAAAAAAAAAAACACCTGCAAAAAAGCAGCGTTCAGCTCCTAACGCAGCCCCATTGTTTCCTATGGGGAAACACTTCCTATGCCTGCACCTAACACCCTAACATCTACCCCGAGTCTAAACACCCCTAACCTTACACTTATTAACCTCTAATCTTCCGCCCCTGCTATCGCTGACCCCTGCATATTATTATTAACCCCTAATCTGCCGCTCCGTACACCGCCGCAACCTACATTATCCCTATGTACCTCTAATCTGCTGCCCCTAACACCGCCGACCCCTATATTATATTTATTAACCCCTAATCTGCCGCCCCCTGCATATTATTATTAACCCCTAATCTGCCGCTCCGTACACCGCCGCAACCTACATTATCCCTATGTACCCCTAATCTGCTGCCCCTAACACCGCCGACCCCTATATTATATTTATTAACCCCTAATCTGCCGCCCCCACTATCGCTGACCCCTGCATATTATTATTAACCCCTAATCTGCCGCTCCGTACACCGCCGCCAGCTACGTTATCCCTATGTACCCCTAATCTGCTGCCCCTAACATCGCCGACCACTATGTTATATTTATTAACCCCTAATCTGCCGCCCCCGCTATCATTGACACCTGCATATTATTATTAACCCCTAATCTGCCGCTCCGTACACCACCGCAACATACATTATAGTTATGTACCCCTAATCTGCTGCCCCTAACACCGCCAACCCCTATATTATATTTATTAACCCCTAATCTGCCCCCCACAACGTCGCCGCCAGCTACCTACAATAATTAACCCCTAATCTGCCGACTGGAGCTCACCGCTACTCTAATAAATGTATTAACCCCTAAAGCTAAGTCTAACTCTAACCCTAACACCCCCCAAGTTAAATATAATTTAAATCTAACGAAATAAATTAACTCTTATTTAATAAATTATACCTATTTAAAGCTAAATACTTACCTGTAAAATAAATCCTAATATAGCTACAATATAAATTATATTTATATTATAGCTATTTTAGGATTAATATTTATTTTACAGGCAACTTTGTATTTATTTTAACCAGGTACAATAGCTATTAAATAGTTAATAACTATTTAATAGCTAAAATAGTTAAAATAATTACAAAATTACCTGTAAAATAAATCCTAACCTAAGTTACAATTAAACCTAACACTACACTAGTAATAAATTAATTAAATACAATACCTACAAATAACTACAATGAAATAAACTAACTAAAGTACAAAAAATAAAAAAGAACTAAGTTACAAAAAATAAAAAAATATTTACAAACATTAGAAAAATATTACAACAATTTTAAACTAATTACACCTACTCTAAGCCCCCTAATAAAATAACAAAGCCCCCCAAAATAAAAAAATGCCCTACCCTATTCTAAATTAAAAAAAGCTCTTTTACCTTACCAGCCCTTAAAAGGGCCCTTTGTGGGGCATGCCCCAAAGAATTCAGCTCTTTTGCCTGTAAAAAAAAACATACAATACCCCCCCCAACATTACAACCCACCACCCACATACCCCTAATCTAACCCAAACCCCCCTTAAATAAACCTAACACTAAGCCCCTGAAGATCTTCCTACCTTATCTTCACCATGCCATGTTCACCGATCCATCCACCGAAGTCTTGATCCAAGCCTCCAAAATCTTTATCCAAGCCCAAGCGGGGGCTGAAGAGTGACGTCCATCCTCCGGCTGAAGTCTTGATCCAAGCGGGCAGAAGAGGACATCCGGACCAGCAAACATCTTCATCCAAGCCGCATCTTCTATGTTCTTCAATCCGATGATGACCGGCTGATCTTCAAGACCTCCAGCGCGGATCCATCCATCTTCACCGACGACTTCCCGACGAATGACGGTTCCTTTAAGGGACGTCATCCAAGATGGCGTTCCTCGAATTCCGATTGGCTGATAGGATTCTATCAGCCAATCGGAATTAAGGTAGGAAAATTCTGATTGGCTGATGGAATCAGCCAATCAGAATCAAGTTCAATCCGATTGGCTGATCCGATCAGCCAATCAGATTGAGCTCGCATTCTATTGGCAGATCGGAACAGCCAATAGAATGCAAGCTCAATCTGATTGGCTGATCGGATCAGCCAATCGGATTGAACTTGATTCTGATTGGCTGATTCCATCAGCCAATCAGAATTTTCCTACCTTAATTCCGATTGGCTGATAGAATCCTATCAGCCAATCGGAATTCGAGGGACGCCATCTTGGATGACGTCCCTTAAAGGAACCGTCATTCGTCGGGAAGTCGTCGGTGAAGATGGATGTTCCGCGTCGGCGGGATGAACATGGATCCGGAAGAAAGAAGATTGAAGATGCCGTTGATAGAAGACTTCAGTCGGATCATGGACCTCTTCAGCTCCCGCTTGGATGAAGACTTCAGCCAGATCATGGACATCTTCAGCCCCCCGCTTGGGCTTGGATCAAGACATCGGAGCCAGGACGGATCGGTGTGATACCCGGCGAGGTGAAGATAAGGTAGGAAGATCTTCAGGGGCTTAGTGTTAGGTTTATTTAAGGGGGGTTTGGGTTAGATTAGGGGTATGTGGGTGGTGGGTTGTAATGTTGGGGGGGGGTATTGTATGTGTTTTTTTTACAGGCAAAAGAGCTGAATTCTTTGGGGCATGCCCCGCAAAGGGCCCTGTTCAAGGCTGGTAAGGTAAAAGAGCTTTGAACTTTTTTAATTTAGAATAGGGTAGGGCATTTTTTTATTTTGGGGGGCTTTGTTATTTTATTAGTGGGCTTAGAGTAGGTGTAATTAGTTTAAAATTGTTGTAATATTTTTCTAATGTTTGTAAATATTTTTTTATTTTTTGTACTTTAGTTAGTTTATTTAATTGAATTTATTTGTAGGTATTGTATTTAATTAATTTATTGATAGTGTAGTGTTAGGTTTAATTGTAACTTAGGTTAGGATTTATTTTACAGGTAATTTTGTAATTATTTTAACTAGGTAACTATTAAATAGTTATTAACTATTTAATAGCTATTGTACCTGGTTAAAATAAATACAAAGTTGCCTGTAAAATAAATATTAATCCTAAAATAGCTACAATATAATTATAATTTATATTGTAGCTATATTAGGGTTTATTTTACAGGTAAGTATTTAGCTTTAAATAGGAATAAGTTATTTAATAAGAGTTAATTTATTTAGTTAGATTTAAATTATATTTAACTTAGGGCGGTGTTAGGGTTAGACTTTAGGGGTTAATACATTTATTAGAGTAGCGGTGAGATCCGGTCGGCAGATTAGGGGTTAATAATTATAGGTAGGTGGAGGCGACGTTGGGGGCGGCAGATTAGGGGTTAATAAATATAATATAGGGGTCGGCGGTGTTAGGGGCAGCAGATTAGGGGTACATAGGGATAATGTAGGTTGCGTCGGTGTACGGAGCGGCAGATTAGGGGTTAATAATAATATGCAGGTGTCAGCGATAGCGGGGGCGGCAGATTAGGGGTTAATAAATATAACATAGTGGTCGGCGATGTTAGGGGCAGCAGATTAGGGGTACATAGGGATAACGTAGCTGGCGGCGGTGTACGGAGCATCAGATTAGGGGTTAAAAAAATTTAATAGAGTGGCGGCGATGTGGGGGGATCTCGGTTTAGGGGTACATAGGTAGTTTATGGGTGTTAGTGTACTTTAGAGCACAGTAGTTAAGAGCTTTATGAACCGGCGTTAGCCCAGAAAGCTCTTAACTACTGACTTTTTTCTGCGGCTGGAGTCTTGTCGTTAGATTTCTAATGCTCACTTCAGCCACGACTCTAAATACCGGCGTTAGAAAGATCCCATTGAAAAGATAGGATACGCAAATGGCGTAGGGGGATCTGCGGCATGGAAAAGTCGCGGCTGCAAAGTGAGCGTTAGACCCTTTCCTGACTGACTCCAAATACCAGCGGGCGGTAAAAACCAGCGTTAGGAGCCTCTAACGCTGGTTTTGACGGCTACCGCCCAACTCTAAATCTAGGCCTGAGAGTTTTCCAGTTTCAATTTAAATAGAAGTAATGCAATGTACAATGTAATTTGTAAAACATACAAATAAATACACAAAGAATGAGCCTAATTTGTTTGTTACACATAAATCAGAATTTGTAAAATCATAATCCTAAATACACTGCTGTATACAAAAGGAAATACAAATAGGAAAGTGCAATATAAGTACTGCAGCTGAGTTTTGTTATATTACAGACAAGAAACGTTTCCCTGAAACAAAACAGTTGTGGGTCACAGTCACTTACCTGTGGCTCATTTGCTAGGGCCATAATCTTCCCCACATCATGCAACAAACCCACCAGCTGGAACCAGTCTAGAGAGAGGGAGAGGGCAGTGTTACCCATGTGATAACAGACAGGGGATGAAAGGACCATATGCATGCAAACACGGGTAGGGGGCATATGCATATAGGGTACATGTATATAGGGTGCATAGGTGTAAATATGTGCATATGTATATAGGGTGCAAATATGTACATGGTGCATACTTATATAGGGTGTATACAGGTGAAACTCGAAAAATTAGAATATCGTGAAAAAGTTAATTTATTTCACTAATGCAACTTAAAAGGTGAAATTAATATATGAGATAGACTCATTATATGCAAAGCAAGATAGTTCAAGCCGTGATTTGTTATAAGTGTGATGATTATGGCTTACAGCTCATGAAAACCCCAAATCCACAATCTCAGAATATTAGAATATTACAGGCAATCAATAAAACAAGGATTGCACATAGAACAACATCGGACCTCTGAAAAGTATAAGCATGCATACTTTATGTACTCAGTACTTGGTTTGGGCACCTTTTGCAGCAATTACTTCCTCAATGCGGCGTGGCATGGAAGCTATCAGCCTGTGGCACTGCTGAGGTGTTATGGAAGACCAGGATGCTTCAATAGCAGCCTTTAGCTTTTCTGCATTGTTCGGTCTCATGTCTCTCATCTTTCTCTTGGCAATGCCCCATAGATTCTCTGGGGTTCAGGTCAGGCGAGTTTGCTGGCCAATCAAGCACAGTCATTGAACCAGGTTTTGGTGCTTTTGGCAGTGTGGGAAGGTGCCAAGTCCTGCTGGAAAATGAAGTCAGCATCCCCATATAGCTCGTCTGCGGAAGGAAGCATGAAGTGCTCCAAAATCTCCTGGTAGACGGCTGCGTTGACCCTGGACTTAATGAAGCACAGTGGACCAACACCAGCAGATGACATGGTTTCCCAAATCAACACAGACTGTGGAAACTTCACACTGGACTTCAAGAATCTTGCAGTGTGTGCCTCTCCATTGTTCCGCCATACTCTGGGTCCTTGGTTTACAAATGAGATGAGTTTGTTCTCATCAGAAAAGAGAACTTTGGACCACTGAGCAACAGACCAGGTCTGTTTTTCTTTAGCCCAGGTAAGACGCTTCTGACGTTGTTTGTTGTTCAGGAGTGGCTTGACAAGAGGAATACGACATTTGAAGCCCATGTCCAGGATCCGTCTGTGTGTGGTGGCTCTTGATGCACTGACTCCAGCCTCAGTCCACTCCTTGTGAAAGTCTGCAACACTTTTGAATGGCCTTTTCCTGACAATCCTCTCCAGGCTGCGGTCATCCCTGCTGCTTGTGCACCTTTTTCTTCCACACTTTTCCCTTCCACATAACTTTCTATTAATGTGCTTTGATACAGCACTTTGGGAACATCCAACTTCTTTTGCAATTACCTTTTGAGGCTTTCCCTCCATATGGAGGGTGTCAATGATGGTTTTCTGCACAACTGTCAGGTCAGCAGTCTTTCCCATGATTGTGATTCCTATTGAACCAGACTGAGAGACCATTTAAAGGCTCAGGAACCCTTTGCAGGTGTTATGGCTTAATTAGCTGATTAGAGTGGGACACATTGAGCCTAGAATATTGCACCTTTTCACAATATTCTAATTTTCTGAGATTGTGGATTTGGGGTTTTCATGAGCTGTAAGCCATAATCATCACACTTATGACAAATCACAGCTTGAACTATCTTGCTTTGCATGTAATGAGTCTATCTCATATATTAGCGTCACCTTTTAGGTTGCATTAGTGAATAAATTAACTTTTGCACGATATTCTAATTTTTCGAGTTTCACCTGTATGTGTAAAGGGTGAATTCATGTAAATATTGCATATGTAAATAGAATGGATATGTGCATAGGGTGTATATGTGTACATGATATATATGTATATAGGCTGCATATGTACATAGGTGACATACATGTAAAGATGCATACATGGTGCATATGTATATAGGATGGATGTGTATAGGGTGCATATATGTAAATATGTGTACATGGTGCATATGTGTAAATGTGTGTACAGGGTACATATGTCTACATGGTGCATACATATCTAGAGTGCATATGTGTAAATATGTACATATATGTATAGGGTGAACATGTATATAGGATGGATGTATATAGGGTGCATATGGGTATATAGGTTGCATATGTATACAGGGTACATATGTATATAGGGTGCATATGTGTACATGGTGAATATATATAAAAATAAGAAAATAACTAAGTGCCAACTATATAACAACAGACCTCCAGCTCTAATACATTGGCATCTAGTTGCCAAAAAGGTAGATTCGATTAAGGGATTTATATCAGAGAGTGAATATATATAGGTTACATATTTATATAGAGTTTATATGTGTACAAGGTAAATATGTATATGCTGGGTGCAAATGTTTACATGGTACATATGTGTATATAGGGCGTATATAGGGTACATATGTGTATAGGGTACATATGTGTAGATGGTGAATATGTATATAGGGTACATATGTGTAGATGGTGAATATGTATATAGGGTACATATGTGCACAAGGTGAATATGTATATAGGGTACATATGTGCACAAGGTGAATATGTATATAGGGTACATATGTGTACAAGGTGAATATGTATATAGGGTACATATGTGTACATGGTGAATATGTATATAGGGTACATATGTGTACATGGTGAATATGTATATAGGGTACATATGTGTACATGGTGAATATGTATATAGGGTACATATGTGTACAAGGTGAATATGTATATAGGGTACATATGTGCACAAGGTGAATATGTATATAGGGTACATATGTGTACATGGTGAATATGTATATAGGGTACATATGTGTACATGGTGAATATGTATATAGGGTACATATGTGTACATGGTGAATATGTATATAGGGTACATATGTGTACATGGTGAATATGTATATAGGGTACATATGTGTACATGGTGAATATGTATATAGGGTACATATGTGCACATGGTGAATATGTATATAGGGTACATATGTGTACATGGTGAATATGTATATAGGGTACATATGTGTACATGGTGAATATGTATATAGGGTACATATGTGTACATGGTGAATATGTATATAGGGTACATATGTGTACATGGTGAATATGTATATAGGGTACATATGTGTACATGGTGAATATGTATATAGGGTACATATGTGTACATGGTGAATATGTATATAGGGTACATATGTGTACATGGTGAATATGTATATAGGGTACATATGTGTACATGGTGAATATGTATATAGGGTACATATGTGTACATGGTGAATATGTATATAGGGTACATATGTGTACATGGTGAATATGTATATAGGGTACATATGTGTACATGGTGAATTTGTATATAGGGTACATATGTGTACATGGTGCATACGTATTTAGGGTGCCTATGTGTACATATGTGCATGCGTGCAGTTATCTCACCTAGTTACAATATGTATGGGGGTATGATGGGGTTATACCGATTTATAGGCAAAAATCAATTTAGTTTAATAGATAATCCTTAGATTGCTAACATGCAAGACTCAATAAAAACTATTTCTATAATAACATAAGATCAGCTATTGTTTGTGGGTGAAGGGCTGGACAACTTTTATTTTTTTTAAATTTTTATTTCAGATAAAGGGGCATATTAATGATTGTGCGAGCGGACATGATCCGATATAGCAGATCATATCCGCTGCACATAGATAAATGCAGACAGCATAAGCTCTCAGCATTTATCATTGCACCAGCAGTTCTTGTGAAATTCTGGTGCAATACCGCCCCCTGCAGATTTGTGGCTAATCGGCCGCTAGCAGGTGGTGTCAATCAACCCGATCGTATTTGATAGGGCTGATTTCTGACGATTTCCGTCCGCTGCTTCAGAGTAGGCGGACAGGTCATGGAGCAGTGGTCTTTAGATATGCCCCAAAGTGTTTTCCTGTTATATCCTACTGATGTGTTATCTACACCATATACGTGTTATTACCATCTCATGTATGTGATATCTAACTGATGTGGTATCTACACCATATAAGTGTTATTACTATCTCATGTATGTTATATCTAACTGATGTGTTATCTACACCATATACGTGTTATTACCATCTTATGTATGTTATATCTAACTGACGTGTTATCTACACCATATACGTGTTATTACCATCTCATGTATGTTAGATCTAACTGATGTGTTATCTACACCATATACGTGTTATTACCATCTCATGTATGTTATATCTAACTGATGTGTTATCTATACCATATAAGTGTTATTACCATCTCATGTATGTTATATCTAACTGATGTGTTATCTACAACATATACGTGTTATTACCATCTCATGTATGTTAGATCTAACTGATGTGTTATCTACACCATATACGTGTTATTACCATCTCATGTATGTTATATCTAACTGACGTGTTTTCTACACCATATAAGTGTTATTACCATCTCATGTATGTTATATCTAACTGATGTGTTATCTACACCATATACGTGTTATTACCATCTCATGTATGTTATATCTAACTGATGTGTTATCTACACCATATACGTGTTATTACCATCTCATGTATGTTATATCTAACTGATGTGTTATCTACACCATATACGTGTTATTACCATCTCATGTATGTTATATATAACTGATGTGTTATCTACACCATATACGTGTTATTACCATCTCATGTATGTTATATATAACTGATGTGTTATCTACACCATATACGTGTTATTACCATCTCATGTATGTTATATATAACTGATGTGTTATCTACACCATATACGTGTTATTACCATCTCATGTATGTTAGATCTAACTGATGTGTTATCTACACCATATACGTGTTATTACCATCTCATGTATGTTATATCTAACTGATGTGTTATCTACACCATATACGTGTTATTACCATCTCATGTATGTTATATCTAACTGATGTGTTATCTACACTATATAAGTGTTATTACCATCTCATGTATGTTATATCTTACTGATGTGTTATCTAGACCATATAAGTGTTATTACCATCTCATGTATGTTAGATCTAACTGATGTGTTATCTACACCATATACATGTTATTACCATCTCATGTATGTTAGATCTAACTGACGTGTTATCTACACCATATAAGTGTTATTACCATCTCATGTATGTTAGATCTAACTGACGTGTTATCTACACCATATAAGTGTTATTACCATCTCATGTATGTTAGATCTAACTGACGTGTTATCTACACCATATAAGTGTTATTACCATCTCATGTATGTTAGATCTAACTGATGTGTTATCTACACCATATAAGTGTTATTACCATCTCATGTATGTTATATCTAACTGATGTGTTATCTACACCATATAAGTGTTATTACCATCTCATGTATGTTATATCTAACTGATGTGTTATCTACACCATATACGTGTTATTACCATCTCATGTATGTTATATCTAACTGATGTGTTATCTACACCATATAAGTGTTATTACCATCTCATGTATGTTAGATCTAACTAATGTGTTATCTACACCATATACGTGTTATTACCATCTCATGTATGTTAGATCTAACTGATGTGTTATCTACACCATATACGTGTTATTACCATCTCATGTATGTTAGATCTAACTGATGTGTTATCTACACCATATACGTGTTATTACCATCTCATGTATGTTAGATCTAACTGATGTGTTATCTACACCATATAAGTGTTATTACCATCTCATGTATGTTATATCTAACTGATGTGTTATCTATACCATATAAGTGTTATTACCATCTCATGTATGTTAGATCTAACTGATGTGTTATCTACACCATATACGTGTTATTACCATCTCATGTATGTTATATCTAACTGATGTGTTATCTACACCATATACGTGTTATTACCATCTTATGTATGTTATATCTAACTGACGTGTTATCTACACCATATAAGTGTTATTACCATCTTATGTATGTTATATATAACTGATGTGTTATCTACACCATATAAGTGTTATTACCATCTCATGTATGTTAGATCTAACTGATGTGTTATCTACACCATATAAGTGTTACTACCATCTCATGTATGTTATATCTAACTGACGTGTTTTCTACACCATATAAGTGTTATTACCATCTCATGTATGTTATATCTAACTGATGTGTTATCTACACCATATACGTGTTATTACCATCTCATGTATGTTATATCTAACTGATGTGTTATCTACACCATATAAGTGTTATTACCATCTCATGTATGTTAGATCTAACTGATGTGTTATCTACACCATATACGTGTTATTACCATCTCATGTATGTTAGATCTAACTGATGTGTTATCTACACCATATACGTGTTATTACCATCTCATGTATGTTAGATCTAACTGATGTGTTATCTACACCATATACGTGTTATTACCATCTCATGTATGTTATATCTAACTGATGTGTTATCTACACTATATAAGTGTTATTACCATCTCATGTATGTTATATCTAACTGATGTGTTATCTACACCATATACGTGTTATTACCATCTCATGTATGTTATATCTAACTGATGTGTTATCTACACCATATACGTGTTATTACCATCTCATGTATGTTATATCTAACTGATGTGTTATCTACACCATATAAGTGTTATTACCATCTCATGTATGTTATATCTAACTGACGTGTTATCTACACCATATAAGTGTCATTACCATCTCATGTTTGTTATATCTAACTGACGTTTTATCTACACCATATAAGTGTTATTACCATCTCATGTATGTTAGATCTAACTGATGTGTTATCTACACCATATAAGTGTTATTACCATCTCATGTATGTTATATCTAACTGATGTGTTATCTACACCATATACATGTTATTACCATCTCATGTATGTTAGATCTAACTGACGTGTTATCTACACCATATAAGTGTTATTACCATCTCATGTATGTTATATCTAACTGATGTGTTATCTACACCATATAAGTGTTATTACCATCTCATGTATGTTATATCTAACTGATGTGTTATCTACACCATATAAGTGTTATTACCATCTCATGTATGTTATATCTAACTGATGTGTTATCTACACCATATACATGTTATTACCATCTCATGTATGTTAGATCTAACTGACGTGTTATCTACACCATATAAGTGTTATTACCATCTCATGTATGTTAGATCTAACTGACGTGTTATCTACACCATATAAGTGTTATTACCATCTCATGTATGTTAGATCTAACTGACGTGTTATCTACACCATATAAGTGTTATTACCATCTCATGTATGTTAGATCTAACTGATGTGTTATCTACACCATAAAGTGTTATTACCATCTCATGTATGTTATATCTAACTGATGTGTTATCTACACCATATACCTGTTATTACCATCTCATGTATGTTATATCTAACTGATGTGTTATCTACACCATATAAGTGTTATTACCATCTCATGTATGTTATATCTAACTGATGTGTTATCTACACCATATACGTGTTATTACCATCTCATGTATGTTATATCTAACTGATGTGTTATCTACACCATATATGTGTTATTACCATCTCATGTATGTTAGATCTAACTAATGTGTTATCTACACCATATACGTGTTATTACCATCTCATGTATGTTAGATCTAACTAATGTGTTATCTACACCATATACGTGTTATTACCATCTCATGTATGTTAGATCTAACTAATGTGTTATCTACACCATATACGTGTTATTACCATCTCATGTATGTTAGATCTAACTAATGTGTTATCTACACCATATACGTGTTATTACCATCTCATGTATGTTAGATCTAACTAATGTGTTATCTACACCATATACGTGTTATTACCATCTCATGTATGTTAGATCTAACTAATGTGTTATCTACACCATATACGTGTTATTACCATCTCATGTATGTTATATCTTGCTGACGTGTTATCTACACCATATAAGTGTTATTACCATCTCATGTATGTTATATCTAACTGACGTGTTATCTACACCATATACGTGTTATTACCATCTCATGTATGTTAGATCTAACTGATGTGTTATCTACACCATATAAGTGTTATTACCATATCATGTATGTTATATCTAACTGACGTGTTATCTACACCATATACGTGTTATTACCATCTCATGTATGTTAGATCTAACTGATGTGTTATCTACACCATATAAGTGTTATTACCATATCATGTATGTTATATCTAACTGACGTGTTATCTACACCATATACGTGTTATTACCATCTCATGTATGTTAGATCTAACTGATGTGTTATCTACACCATATAAGTGTTATTACCATCTCATGTATGTTATATCTAACTGACGTGTTATCTACACCATATAAGTGTTATTACCATCTCATGTATGTTATATCTAACTGATGTGTTATCTACACCATATAAGTGTTATTACCATCTCATGTATGTTATATCTAACTGACGTGTTATCTACACCATATAAGTGTCATTACCATCTCATGTATGTTATATCTAACTGATGTGTTATCTACACCATATACGTGTTATTACCATCTCATGTATGTTATATCTAACTGATGTGTTATCTACACCATATACGTGTTATTACCATCTCATGTATGTTAGATCTAACTGATGTGTTATCTACACCATATACGTGTTATTACCATCTCATGTATGTTATATCTAACTGATGTGGTATCTACACCATATAAGTGTTATTACCATCTCATGTATGTTATATCTAACTGACGTGTTATCTACACCATATAAGTGTCATTACCATCTCATGTATGTTATATCTAACTGATGTGTTATCTACACCATATAAGTGTTATTACCATCTCATGTATGTTATATCTAACTGATGTGTTATCTACACCATATAAGTGTTATTACCATCTCATGTATGTTATATCTAACTGATGTGTTATCTACACCATATACGTGTTATTACCATCTCATGTATGTTATATGTAACTGACGTGTTATCTACACCATATAAGTGTTATTACCATCTCATGTATGTTATATCTAACTGATGTGGTATCTACACCATATAAGTGTTATTACCATCTCATGTATGTTATATCTAACTGAAGTGTTATCTACACCATATAAGTGTTATTACCATCTCATGTATGTTATATCTTACTTACACCATATACGTGTTACTACCATCTCATGTATGTTATATCTAACTGATGTGTTATCTACACCATACACGTGTTATTACCATCTCATGTATGTTATATCTAACTGATGTGTTATCTACACCATATAAGTGTTACCATCTCATGTATGTTATATCTAACTGATGTGTTATCTACACCATATACGTGTTATTACCATCTCATGTATGTTATATCTAACTGATGTGTTATCTACACCATATAAGTGTTACCATCTTATGTATGTTATATCTTACTGATGTGTTATCTACACCATATACGTGTTATTACCATCTCATGTATGTTATATCTAACTGATGTGTTATCTACACCATATAAGTGTTACCATCTCATGTATGTTATATCTAACTGATGTGTTATCTACACCATATACGTGTTATTACCATCTCATGTATGTTATATCTAACTGATGTGTTATCTACACCATATAAGTGTTACCATCTTATGTATGTTATATCTTACTGATGTGTTATCTACACCATATACGTGTTATTACCATCTCATGTATGTTATATCTAACTGATGTGTTATCTACACCATATACGTGTTATTACCATCTCATGTATGTTATATCTAACTGATGTGTTATCTACACCATATACGTGTTATTACCATCTCATGTATGTTATATCTAACTGATGTGTTATCTACACCATATACGTGTTATTACCATCTCATGTATGTTATATCTAACTGATGTGTTATCTACACCATATAAGTGTTATTACCATCTCATGTATATTATATATTACTGATGTGTTATCTACACCATATACGTGTTATTACCATCTCATGTATGTTATATCTAACTGATGTGTTATCTACACCATATACGTGTTATTACCATCTCATGTATGTTATATCTAACTGATGTGTTATCTACACCATATACGTGTTATTACCATCTCATGTATGTTATATCTAACTGATGTGTTATCTACACCATATAAGTGTTATTACCATCTCATGTATGTTAGATCTAACTGATGTGTTATCTACACCATATACGTGTTATTACCATCTCATGTATGTTATATCTAACTGATGTGTTATCTACACCATATAAGTGTTATTACCATCTCATGTATGTTAGATCTAACTGATGTGTTATCTACACCATATACGTGTTATTACCATCTCATGTATGTTATATCTAACTGATGTGTTATCTACACCATATACGTGTTATTACCATCTTATGTATGTTATATCTAACTGACGTGTTATCTACACCATATACGTGTTATTACCATCTCATGTATGTTATATCTAACTGATGTGTTATCTACACCATATACGTGTTATTACCATCTCATGTATGTTAGATCTAACTGATGTGTTATCTACACCATATAAGTGTAATTACCATCTCATGTATGTTATATCTAACTGATGTGTTATCTACACCATATAAGTGTTATTACCATCTCATGTATGTTATATCTTACTGATGTGTTATCTACACCATATAAGTGTTATTACCATCTCATGTATGTTATATCTAACTGATGTGTTATCTATACCATATAAGTGTTATTACCATCTCTTGTATGTTATATCTTACTGATGTGTTATCTACACCATATACGTGTTATTACCATCTCATGTATGTTATATCTAACTGATGTGTTATCTACACCATATAAGTGTAATTACCATCTCATGTATGTTAGATCTAACTGATGTGTTATCTACACCATATAAGTGTTATTACCATCTTATGTATGTTATATCTAACTGATGTGTTATCTACACCATATAAGTGTTATTACCATCTCATGTATGTTATATCTTACTGATGTGTTATCTACACCATATAAGTGTTATTACCATCTCATGTATGTTATATCTAACTGATGTGTTATCTACACCATATAAGTGTTATTACCATCTCATGTATGTTATATCTAACTGATGTGTTATCTACACCATATACGTGTTATTACCATCATATGTATGTTATATCTAACTGACGTGTTATCTACACCATATACGTGTTATTACCATCTCATGTATGTTATATCTAACTGATGTGTTATCTACACCATATAAGTGTTATTACCATCTCATGTATGTTATATCTAACTGATGTGTTATCTACACCATATACGTGTTATTACCATCTTATGTATGTTAGATCTAACTTATGTGTTATCTACACCATATACGTGTTATTACCATCTCATGTATGTTAGATCTTACTGATGTGTTATCTACACCATATAAGTGTTATTACCATCTCATGTATGTTAGATCTTACTGATGTGTTATCTACACCATATAAGTGTTATTACCATCTCATGTATGTTAGATCTTACTGATGTGTTATCTACACCATATACGTGTTATTACCATCTCATGTATGTTATATCTAACTGATGTGTTATCTACACCATATACGTGTTATTACTATCTCATGTATGTTATATCTAACTGATGTGTTATCTACACCATATAAGTGTTATTACCATCTCATGTATGTTATATCTAACTGATGTGTTATCTACACCATATACGTGTTATTACCATCTCATGTATGTTATATCTAACTGATGTGTTATCTACACCATATAATTGTCATTACCATCTCATGTATGTAATATCTAACAGACGTGTTATCTACACCATATAAGTGTTATTACCATCTTATGTATGTTATATCTAACTGACGTGTTATCTACACCATATACGTGTTATTACCATCTCATGTATGTTTTATCTAACTGATGTGTTATCTACACCATATACGTGTTATTACCATCTCATGTATGTTATATCTAACTGATGTGTTATCTACACCATATAAGTGTTATTACCATCTCATGTATGTTATATATAACTGATGTGTTATCTACACCATATACGTGTTATTACCATCTTATGTATGTTATATCTAACTGATGTGTTATCTACACCATATACGTGTTATTACTATCTCATGTATGTTATATCTAACTGATGTGTTATCTACACCATATACGTGTTATTACTATCTCATGTATGTTATATCTAACTGATGTGTTATCTACACCATATAAGTGTTATTACCATCTCATGTATGTTAGATCTAACTGATGTGTTATCTACACCATATAAGTTTTATTACCATCTCATGTATGTTAGATCTAACTGATGTGTTATCTACACCATATACGTGTTATTACCATCTCATGTATGTTAGATCTAACTGATGTGTTATCTACACCATATAAGTGTTATTACCATCTCATGTATGTTATATCTAACTGATGTGTTATCTACACCATATACGTGTTATTACCATCTCATGTATGTTAGATCTAACTGATGTGTTATCTACACCATATACGTGTTATTACCATCTTATGTATGTTATATCTAACTGATGTGTTATCTACACCATATACGTGTTACTACCATCTCATGTATGTTATATCTAACTGATGTGTTATCTACACCATATACGTGTTATTACCATCTCATGTATGTTATATCTAACTGATGTGTTATCTACACCATATACGTGTTATTACCATCTCATGTATGTTATATCTAACTGATGTGTTATCTACACCATATACGTGTTATTACCATCTCATGTATGTTATATCTAACTGATGTGTTATCTACACCATATAAGTGTTATTACCATCTCATGTATGTTATATCTAACTGATGTGTTATCTACACCATATACGTGTTATTACCATCTCATGTATGTTATATCTAACTGACGTGTTATCTACACCATATACGTGTTATTACCGTCTCATGTATGTTATATCTAACTGACGTGTTATCTACACCATATAAGTGTTATTACCAACTCATGTATGTTATATCTAACTGATGTGTTATCTACACCATATACGTGTTATTACCATCTCATGTATGTTATATCTTACTGATGTGTTATCTACACCATATACGTGTTATTACCATCTCATGTATGTTATATCTAACTGATGTGTTATCTACACCATATACGTGTTATTACCATCTTATGTATGTTATATATAACTGATGTGTTATCTACACCATATACGTGTTATTACCATCTTATGTATGTTATATATAACTGATGTGTTATCTACACCATATACGTGTTATTACCATCTCATGTATGTTATATCTAACTGATGTGTTATCTACACCATATACGTGTTATTACCATCTTATGTATGTTATATATAACTGATGTGTTATCTACACCATATAAGTGTTATTACCATCTCATGTATGTTATATCTAACTGACGTGTTATCTACACCATATACGTGTTACTACCATCTCATGTATGTTAGATCTAACTGATGTGTTATCTACACCATATAAGTGTTATTACCATCTCATGTATGTTAGATCTAACTGATGTGTTATCTACACCATATACGTGTTATTACCATCTCTTGTATGTTATATCTAACTGATGTGTTATCTACACCATATAAGTGTTATTACCATCTCATGTATGTTATATCTTACTGATGTGTTATCTACACCATATAAGTGTTATTACCATCTCATGTATGTTAGATCTAACTGATGTGTTATCTACACCATATACGTGTTATTACCATCTCATGTATGTTAGATCTTACTGATGTGTTATCTACACCATATAAGTGTTATTACCATCTCATGTATGTTATATCTAACTGATGTGTTATCTACACCATATACGTGTTATTACCATCTCATGTATGTTATATCTAACTGATGTGTTATCTACACCATATACGTGTTATTAACATCTCATGTATGTTATATCTAACTGACGTGTTATCTACACCATATAAGTGTTATTACCATCTCATGTATGTTATATCTAACTGCTGTGTTATCTACACCATATACGTGTTATTACCATCTCTTGTATGTTATATCTAACTGATGTGTTATCTACACCATATAAGTGTTATTACCATCTCATGTATGTTAGATCTAACTGATGTGTTATCTACACCATATACGTGTAATTACCATCTCATGTATGTTATATCTAACTGATGTGTTATCTACACCATATACGTGTTATTACAATCTCATGTATGTTAGATCTAACTGATGTGTTATCTACACCATATAAGTGTAATTACCATCTCATGTATGTTATATCTAACTGATGTGTTATCTACACCATATACGTGTTATTACCATCTCATGTATGTTATATCTAACTGATGTGTTATCTACACCATATAAGTGTTATTACCATCTCATGTATGTTATATCTAACTGATGTGTTATCTACACCATATAAGTGTTATTACCATCTCATGTATGTTAGATCTAACTGACGTGTTATCTACACCATATAAGTGTTATTACCATCTCATGTATGTTATATCTAACTGATGTGTTATCTACACCATATAAGTGTTATTACCATCTCATGTATGTTAGATCTAACTGATGTGTTATCTACACCATATACGTGTTATTACCATCTCATGTATGTTATATCTAACTGATGTGTTATCTACACCATATAAGTGTTATTACCATCTCATGTATGTTATATATAACTGATGTGTTATCTACACCATATACGTGTTATTACCATCTCATGTATGTTATATCTAACTGATGTGTTATCTACACCATATAAGTGTTATTACCATCTCATGTATGTTATATCTAACTGATGTGTTATCTATACCATATAAGTGTTATTACCATCTCTTGTATGTTATATCTTACTGATGTGTTATCTACACCATATACGTGTTATTACCATCTCATGTATGTTATATCTAACTGATGTGTTATCTACACCATATACGTGTTATTACCATCTCATGTATGTTAGATCTAACTGATGTGTTATCTACACCATATAAGTGTAATTACCATCTCATGTATGTTAGATCTAACTGATGTGTTATCTACACCATATAAGTGTTATTACCATCTTATGTATGTTATATCTTACTGATGTGTTATCTACACCATATAAGTGTTATTACCATCTCATGTATGTTAGATCTTACTGATGTGTTATCTACACCATATAAGTGTTATTACCATCTCATGTATGTTATATCTAACTGATGTGTTATCTACACCATATACGTGTTATTACCATCTCATGTATGTTATATCTAACTGATGTGTTATCTACACCATATAAGTGTTATTACCATCTCATGTATGTTATATCTTACTGATGTGTTATCTACACCATATACGTGTTATTACCATCTCATGTATGTTATATCTAACTGATGTGTTATCTACACCATATACGTGTTATTACCATCTTATGTATGTTATATCTAACTGATGTGTTATCTACACCATATAAGTGTTATTACCATCTCATGTATGTTATATCTAACTGATGTGTTATCTACACCATATAAGTGTTATTACCATCTCATGTATGTTATATCTAACTGCTGTGTTATCTACACCATATACGTGTTATTACCATCTCTTGTATGTTATATCTAACTGATGTGTTATCTACACCATATAAGTGTTATTACCATCTCATGTATGTTATATCTAACTGATGTGTTATCTACACCATATACGTGTTATTACCATCTCATGTATGTTATATCTAACTGATGTGTTATCTACACCATATACGTGTTATTACCATCTCATGTATGTTATATCTAACTGATGTGTTATCTACACCATATACGTGTTATTACCATCTCATGTATGTTATATCTAACTGATGTGTTATCTACACCATATACGTGTTATTACCATCTCATGTATGTTATATCTAACTGATGTGTTATCTACACCATATAAGTGTTATTACCATCTCATGTATGTTATATCTAACTGATGTGTTATCTATACCATATAAGTGTTATTACCATCTCATGTATGTTATATCTAACTGATGTTATCTACACCATATACGTGTTATTACTATGTCATGTATGTTATATCTAACTGATGTGTTATCTACACCATATAAGTGTTATTACCATCACATGTATGTTATATCTAACTGATGTGTTATCTATACCATATAAGTGTTATTACCATCTCATGTATGTTATATCTAACTGATGTTATCTACACCATATACGTGTTATTACTATGTCATGTATGTTATATCTAACTGATGTGTTATCTACACCATATAAGTGTTATTACCATCACATGTATGTTATATCTAACTGATGTGTTATCTATACCATATAAGTGTTATTACCATCTCATGTATGTTATATCTAACTGATGTGTTATCTACACCATATACGTGTTATTACCATCTCATGTATGTTATATCTAACTGATGTGTTATCTACACCATATACGTGTTATTACCATCTCATGTATGTTAGATCTAACTGACGTGTTATCTACACCATATACGTGTTATTACCATCTCATGTATGTTATATCTAACTGATGTATTATCTACACCATATAAGTGTTATTACCATCTCATGTATGTTATATCTAACTGATGTGTTATCTACACCATATAAGTGTTATTACCATCTCATGTATGTTATATCTAACTGATGTGTTATCTACACCATATACGTGTTATTACCATCTCATGTATGTTAGATCTAAATGATGTGTTATCTACACCATATAAGTGTTATTACCATCTCATGTATGTTATATGTAACTGATGTGTTATCTACACCATATAAGTGTTATTACCATCTCATGTATGTTAGATCTAACTGATGTGTTATCTACACCATATAAGTGTTATTACCATCTCATGTATGTTAGATCTAACTGATGTGTTATCTACACCATATACGTGTTATTACCATCTCATGTATGTTATATCTAACTGATGTGTTATCTACACCATATACGTGTTATTACCATCTCATGTATGTTATATCTAACTGATGTATTATCTACACCATATAAGTGTTATTACCATCTCATGTATGTTATATCTAACTGATGTATTATCTACACCATATAAGTGTTATTACCATCTCATGTATGTTATATCTAACTGATGTATTATCTACACCATATAAGTGTTATTACCATCTCATGTATGTTATATCTAACTGATGTGTTATCTACACCATATACGTGTTATTACCATCTCATGTATGTTATATCTAACTGATGTATTATCTACACCATATAAGTGTTATTACCATCTCATGTATGTTATATCTAACTGATGTGTTATCTACACCATATAAGTGTTATTACCATCTCATGTATGTTATATCTAACTGACGTGTTATCTACACCATATAAGTGTTATTACCATCTCATGTATGTTATATGTAACTGACGTGTTATCTACACCATATACGTGTTATTACCATCTCATGTATGTTAGATCTAAATGATGTGTTATCTACACCATATAAGTGTTATTACCATCTCATGTATGTTATATGTAACTGATGTGTTATCTACACCATATAAGTGTTATTACCATCTCATGTATGTTATATCTAACTGATGTGTTATCTACACCATATACGTGTTATTACCATCTCATGTATGTTATATCTAACTGATGTGTTATCTACACCATATAAGTGTTATTACCATCTCATGTATGTTATATCTAACTGATGTGTTATCTACACCATATAAGTGTTATTACTATCTCATGTATGTTATATCTAACTGATGTGTTATCTACACCATATACGTGTTATTACCATCTCATGTATGTGAGATCTGATGTGTTATCTACACCATATACGTGTTATTACTATCTCATGTATGTTATATCTAACTGATGTGTTATCTACACCATATACGTGTTATTACCATCTTATGTATGTTATATCTAACTGATGTGTTATCTATACCATATACGTGTTATTACCATCTCATGTATGTTATATCTAACTGATGTGTTATCTATACCATATAAGTGTTATTACCATCTTATGTATGTTATATCTAACTGATGTGTTATCTATACCATATACGTGTTATTACTATCTCATGTATGTTATATCTAACTGATGTGTTATCTATACCATATAAGTGTTATTACCATCTCATGTATGTTAGATCTAACTGATGTGTTATCTACACCATATACGTGTTATTACCATCTCATGTATGTTATATCTAACTGATGTGTTATCTACACCATATAAGTGTTATTACCATCTCATGTATGTTAGATCTAACTGATGTGTTATCTATACCATATAAGTGTTATTACCATCTCATGTATGTTATATCTAACTGATGTGTTATCTACACCATATAAGTATTATTACCATCTCATGTATGTTAGATCTAACTGATGTGTTATCTACACCATATACGTGTTATTACCATCTCATGTATGTTAGATCTAACTGACGTGTTATCTACACCATATAAGTGTTATTACCATCTCATGTATGTTATATCTAACTGATGTGTTATCTACACCATATACGTGTTATTACCATCTCATGTATGTTATATCTAACTGATGTGTTATCTACACCATATACGTGTTATTACCATCTCATGTATGTTATATCTAACTGATGTGTTATCTACACCATATACGTGTTATTACTATCTCATGTATGTTATATCTAACTGATGGATTATCTACACCATATACGTGTTATTACCATTTCATGTATGTTATATCTAACTGATGTGTTATCTACACCATATACGTGTTATTACCATCTCATGTATGTTATAATCTAACTGATGTGTTATCTACACCATATACGTGTTATTACCATCTCATGTATGTTATATCTAACTGATGTGTTATCTACACCATATAAGTGTTATTACCATCTCATGTATGTTATATCTAACTGATGTGGTATCTACACCATATAAGTGTTATTACTATCTCATGTATGTTATATCTAACTGACGTGTTATCTACACCATATACGTGTTATTACCATCTCATGTATGTTATATCTTACTGACGTGTTATCTACACCATATAAGTGTTATTACCATCTCATGTATGTTATATCTAACTGACGTGTTATCTACACCATATATGTGTTATTACCATCTCATGTATGTTATATCTAACTGATGTGTTATCTACACCATATAAGTGTTATTACCATCTCATGTATGTTATATCTAACTGATGTGTTATCTACACCAAATAAGTGTTATTACCATCTCATGTATGTTATATCTAACTGATGTGTTATCTACACCATATACGTGTTATTACCATCTCATGTATGTTATATCTAACTGATGTGTTATCTACACCATATAAGTGTTATTACTATCTCATGTATGTTATATCTAACTGATGTGTTATCTACACCATATACGTTTTATTACCGTCTCATGTATGTTATATCTAACTGACGTGTTATCTACACCATATACGTGTTATTACCGTCTCATGTATGTTATATCTAACTGACGTGTTATCTACACCATATACGTGTTATTACCATCTCATGTATGTTATATCTAACTGATGTGTTATCTACACCATATACGTGTTATTACCATCTCATGTATGTTATATCTAACTGATGTGTTATCTACACCATATACGTGTTATTACCATCTCATGTATGTTATATCTTACTGATGGATTATCCACACCAAATAGATCTACTAAAACTGCCTGATCTATCAAATACCTCTAAAATGGTTTAAAAAGTGTTTATCCATTGTTTTTGTTAAAGGGGGGCCGATGACAGATAAGCCCCCCATAAAAAATTTGTTAAATCATCTTGTTTGTTAGATCTAATAAAAACCAGGGACGAGGGCGCCTTACAGAGTAGTTTAGAGACAAGGCACATTACACAGGAGATAAGAGGCGAGGGGGGAGGTAAGAGACGATGGTGCATTACAGAGGAAGTTTGAGACGAGGGAGGAGGTAAGAGACGAAGGCGCATTATAAAGGAAGTAAGAGGCGAGGGCGCATTACACAGAGACTGATTACTTGGATACTAGAAGAATGACACATACTGAGGTGCAGAGTGGTGTTTGTATATAGTTGGGCACATACTGAGGGGCTGAGTGGTGTTGGTATATAGTTGGGCACATACTGAGGGGCTGAGTGGTGTTGGTATATAGTTGGGCACATACTGAGCTGCTGATTAGTGTTGGTATATAGTTGGGCACATACTGAGGTGTTGAGTGGTGTTGGTATATAGTTGGGCACATACTGAGGTGTTGAGTGGTGTTGGTATGTAGTAGGGCACATACAGAGGTGCTGAGTTGTGTTGGTATCTAGTAGTACACATACTGAGGTGCTAAGTAGTGTTGGTATATAGAAGTGCACATACGGAGGTGCTGAGTGGTGTTGGTATATAGTTGGGCACATACTGATGTGCTGAGTAGTGTTAGCACCTCGGTATGTGCCCAACTAGCTACTGAGTGGTGTTGGTATCTAGTAGGGCATATATTGAGGTGCAGAGTGGTGTTGGTATCTAGTAGGTCACATATTAAGGTGCAGAGTGGTGTTGGTATCTAGTAAGGCACATATTGAGGTGCAGAGTGGTGTTGGTATCTAGTAGGGCATATATTGAGGTGCAGAGTGGTGTTGGTATCTAGTAGGGCACATATTAAGGTGCAGAGTGGTATTGGTATCTAGTAGGTCACATATTAAGGTGCAGAGTGGTGTTGGTATCTAGTAGGGCACATATTGAGGTGCAGAGTGGTGTTGGTATCTAGTAGGGCACATATTGAGGTGCAGAGTGGTGTTGGTATCTAGTAGGGCACATATTGAGGTGCAGAGTGGTGTTTGTATCCAGTAGGGAACATATTGAAGTACTGAGTAGTGCAGGTATGTAATGTACTTTAGGCTTTGCAGTTGTTTGTAAGATAAAGTATGCTGGGGAGACACTCATCAGTAACTAAACAGGGGATAGCATTACTGGTTGGCACAACATGTTTCTTGCAGTTGTGTGGCACTGAGGGAAGGTACGTTAATACTGTTGGTATTTTCCCTGATAATGTGGGTACAGAAACTTACATATTAGAAACATACCTTTGTCTGGGTGTACTCTACGGATCCCCTCCGCTGTCTGGAATGCATGGTAGGAGTTTGGGAAATCCACATCTGGGTCGGACTCATCCACCAGGTTATCAAGCAAAGAGATGGCTTCCATCAAATTCATTTTGCGGTAGGCACAAGATCCCCACTGTGCAATCTGCAGAGACAGATGTTAGGAATGGGTCACCCAGTATGGTGTACTGGAACAGTGACAATTCGACCTTCCATGGTGTAGCTACATCTCCAGTGCTTACTGAAGTCTCTCTTATTTCATGTAATGGGATCGATTGCAACCATTAGTTGCTTAGAGGAAGACCTTGATTAAGGCAGGTGACTTTAGTGTTATGGTGCTTCTGCTATATTAGGTATAGGGCATAGCGTATACAGTGTACAACATCTGTACGCACACAGTATACATCATACAACATCTGTACGCACTAAGTATACATCGTACAACATCTGTACGCACACAGTATACATCGTACAAAATCTGTACGGACACCATATACATCATACAACATCTGTACAAATACTGTATACCATCTGTACACACACCGTATACATCGTACAACATCTGTAAACTGACCATATAAATCGTACAACATCTGTACGCACACAGTATACATCGTACAAAATCTGTACACAATATACATCGTACAACATCTGTACGCTGACCATATACATCGTACAACATCTGTACGCTGACCATATACATCGTACATCTGTATGCTGACCATATACATTGTACAACATCTGTACACACACCGTATACATTGTACAACATCTGTACACTGACCGCATACATCGTACAACATCTGTACGCTGACCATATACATCGTACAACATCTGTACGCACACAGTATACATCGTACAACATCTGTACGCACACCGTATACATCGTACAACATCTGTACGCTCAACATATACATCGTACAACATCTGTACAAATACCGTATACATAACATAACATCTGTACACACACCGTATACATTATATAACATCTGTACATACACCGTATACATAATATAACATCTGTACACACACACACGTATACATCATATAACATCTGTACACACACACGTATACATCATATAACTTCTGTACACACACAAGTATACATCATATAACATCTGTACACACACCGTATACATCGTACAACATCTGTTCAAATACCGTATACATTGTACAACATCTGTACGCACACCGTATACATTGTACAACATCTGTACGCACACCGTATACATTGTACAACATCTGTACAAATACCGTATACCATCTGTATAATATAATACATTTTATTAACCCCTAATCTGCCCTCCCTAACATCGCCGCCACCTACCTACAATTATTAACCCCTAATCTCCCTCCCCCAACGTCGCTGCTACTATAATAAAGTTATTAACCCCTAAACCTAAGTCTAACCCTAACACCCCCCTAAGTTAAATATCATTTAAATAAAACAAACTAATATTACTATCATTAAATAAATTAATCCTATTTAAAACTAAATTCTTACCTGTAAAATAAACCCTAATATAGCTACAATATAACTAATAGTTATATTGTAGCTATTTTAGGATTTATATTTATTTTACAGGCAACTTTGTATTTATTTTAACTAGGTACAATAGCTATTAAATAGTTACTAACTATTTAATAGCTACCTAGTTCAAATAATTACAAAATTACCTGTAAAATAAATCCTAACCTAAGTTACAAATACACCTAACACTACACTATCAATAAATTAATTAAATCAATTACCTACAATTATCTAAACTAAAATACAATTCAATAAACTAAACTATAATACAAAAAAAACCCCACTAAATTACAAAAAATAAAAAAATATTACAAGAATTTTAATCTAATTACACCTAATCTAACCCCCCTAATAAAATAAAAAAGCCCCCCAAAATAATAAAATTCCCTACCCTAAACTAAATTACAAAGTAATCAGCTCTTTTACCAGCCCTTAAAAGGGCTTTTTGCGGGGCATTGCCCCAGTGTAATCAGCTCTTTTACCTGTAAAAAAAAGAAATACAATTCCCCCCAACATTACAACCCACCACCCACACACCTCTACTCCAAAACCCACCCGATCCCCCCTTAAAAAAACCTAACACTACCCCCCTGAAGATCACCCTACCTTGAGTCGTCTTCAGCCAGCCGGCCACCAATGGGACAGAAGAGGACATCCCGAGCAGCAGAAGTCTTGATCCGATCGGGGCAGAAGAGGTCCTCCAAGCGGCAGATGTCTTCATCCAAGCGGCATCTTCTATCTTCAATCAACCGGAGCAGAGCGGAGCCATCCTCTTCTTCCGATGTCCTAAGGCCGAATGAAGGTTCCTTTAATTGACGTCATCCAAGATGGCGTCCCTCAAATTCCGATTGGCTGATAGGATTCTATCAGCCAATCGGAATTAAGGTAGGAAAAATCCGATTGGTTGATTTAATCAGCCATTCGGATTGAAGCTCAATCCGATTGGCTGATTGGATGAGCCAATAGAATGCGAGGTCAATTCTATTGGCTCATCCAATCAGCCAAACAGATTGAATTTTCCTACCTTAATTCCGATTGGCTGATCCTATCAGCCAATTGGCATTTGAGGGACGCCATCTTGGATGACGTCATTTAAAGGAACCTTCATTCGGCCTTAGGACATTGGAAGAAGAGGATGGCTCCACGTCGGATGGATTCAAGATGGCTCCGCTCCGGTTGATTGAAGATAGAAGATGCCGCTTGGATGAATACATCTGCCGCTTGGAGGACCTCTTCTGCCCCAATCGGATCAAGACTTCTGCCGTTCCGGATGTCCTCTTCTGCCCCATCGGTGGCCGGCTGGCTGAAGACGACTCAAGGTAGGGTGATCTTCAGGGGGGTAGTGTTAGGTTTTTTTAAGGGGGGATCGGGTGGGTTTTAGAGTAGGGGTGTGTGGGTGGTGGGTTGTAATGTTGGGGGGGGATTGTATTTCTTTTTTTACAGGTAAAAGAGCTGATTACTTTGTGGCAATGCCCCTCAAAAAGCCCTTTTAAGGGCTGGTAAAAGAGCTGATTACTTTGTAATTTAGTTTAGGGTAGGGAATTTTATTATTTTGGGGGGCTTTTTTATTTTATTAGGGGGTTTAGATTAGGTGTAATTAGATTAAAATTCTTGTAATTTTTTTATTTTTGTAATTTAGTGTGTTGTTTTTTTGTATTATAGTTTAGTTTATTGAATTGTATTTTAGTTTAGATAATTGTAGGTAATTGATTTAATTAATTTATTGATAGTGTAGTGTTAGGTGTATTTGTAACTTAGGTTAGGATTTATTTTACAGGTAATTTTGTAATTATTTTAACTAGGTAGCTATTAAATAGTTATTAACTATTTAATAGCTATTGTACCTTGTTAAAATAAATACAAAGTTGCCTGTAAAATAAATATAAATCCTAAAATAGCTACAATGTAACTATTAGTTTATTTTACAGGTAAGTATTTAGTTTTAAATAGGATTAATTTATTTAATGATAGTAATTTTAGTTCGTTTTATTTAAATGATATTAACTTAGGGGTTTGTTAGGGTTAGGGTTAGACTTAGGTTTAGGGGTTAATAACTTTATTATAGTAGTGGCGACGTTGGGGGCGGGAGATTAGGGGTTAATAATTGTAGGTAGGTGGCGGCGATGTTAGGGAGGGCAGATTAGGGGTTAATAAAATTTATTATAGTGTTTGCGAGGCGGGAGGGCGGAGGTTTAGGGTTAATTCATTTATTATAGTGGCGGCGATGCCCGGTCAGCAGATTAGGCGTTAATAAGTGTAGGTAGGTGGCAGCGAGGTTGGGGGGGCAGATTAGGGGTTAATAAATATAATATAGGTGTCGGCGATGTTAGGGGCAGCATATTAAGGGTTCATAGGGATAATGTAGGTGGCGGCGATGTCCGGTCGGAAGATTAGGAGTTAAAAAAATTTATTATAGGGTTTGCGATGTGGGGGGGCCTTGGTTTAGGGGTTCATAGGTAGTTTATGGGTGTTAGTGTACTTTATAGCACTGTAGTTAAGAGCTTTATGTTCCGGTGTTAGCCCATAAAACTCTTAACTACTGACTTTTTTTGCGGTTGGAGTCTTGACGGTAGAGGCTGTACCGCTCACTTCTTCCAAGACTCGTAATACCAGCATTAGGCAAATCCCATAGAAAAGATAGGATACGCAATTGACGTAAGGGGATTTGTGGTAAGCTCGAGTCGCGGAAGAAAAGTGAGCGGTAGACCCTTTCCTGTCTGACTCTAAATACCAGCGGGCGGTAAAAAGCAGCGTTAGGACCCCTTAATGCTGCTTTTTAAGGCTAACGCAGAACTCTAAATCTTGCCGTTAATTTCCAAAGAGTTAAAAACACAGCATCATAAAAACAAAATTGTCCAAGATAAAGGCCTAAACCTTGATCAGAACAGCTGCCAAACAAGTTTCGTGCCTCCTCTAGCCCTTGTGCACTGGCAAGCCTTGAGAGCCTCACGGGTGATTAGTTTGCGCTCTATAAGTACCCAATAGATAGATGTGCGATGCTCTACCCAAAATGCTAAATAAAGGTAAAGTGGTAATTAGTTCATTACACCTGTTCAGTTTTAAAGGTAACAACTTCCATATAGAAGACTTTAAAGATTGACCATTTAACCATATAAAACTACTTAGATCTGTCTCTTATATTTATAATTTTCATATTACTTTTTCTTTTGATTTTATGTTATTTACAAATTAATAAAGAATTGGTTATTTGGTCAAGCTTTGCAAGATTCTTTTGTTTCATACATATACAATTCCCTGTTTCCTATATTAAGATTGGTTAAACATGTATATTTCCATTGGCTAAATTGTGTACATTCCTAATGATCCTAAATATTCAGTTACATGAAATTTAATTAAAAAAAAAGACTTACATCCCTAATGGAACTTAATCCATTAGGATGTTTAGTCTGTAATTTGAAAATCCAACAAACTTCCTTTTGGTCCAGAAGGCATTCTCTGTCCGTCCTCCCCCCCCCCCCCCTTCTGTGTTTAGTGACATGATCTATTCCCTTCATTTGAAACAAAGTGTCATTCGAGTCTTGGCAACTTTAACATTCCTCTTCACAATCCCACTGCCTCCTCTGCAAAACAACTTCTGCAACTCACTTCCTCTTTCGGTTTGTCACAATGGACTGACTCTCCAACTCACAAAGACGGTCACTCCCTCTTTAGCTATGGATGCACTATTTCAAACATCACAAACTCCCCCTTTCCTCTTTCTGACCACCATCTCCTTTCTTGCAACATATCATCCCTCCCTACAACTCTCCCTCCTCCTACTCCTCACACTAAACTTCACAGAAGCATTATGTCATTAGATCAGCAACAGCTTTATAATTCCCTCAATCCTCTCCTGTCATCCTTCTCCTCCTTTATCTGTCCTGACCAATCTATCTGCCACTATAATTCCACCCTTACATCCGTCCTTGACAATCTGGCACCTCTTACCATACCTCGGAAATCATACACTCATCCTCAGCCCTGACATACTCCTCTGACACGGTACCTACGCAGATGTTCCCGTACTGCTGAGCGGCACTGGAGAAAATCTCGGAGTTCAGCTGATTTTTTTCACTACAAATTCATCTTGAACCCCTACTATTCTGCCCTTAATCTCTATAAGAAACATTACTTCTCTACTCTTATATCTACTCTTTCTTCAAACCCACCCCCACCTCCTAATACAACTTCCCTGTCAGCACAAGACTTTGCCAGCCACTTCAATAACAAAATTGACTCCATCAGAAACTAAATCACACACATTTTCAACATCTCCCTCAGCACAGGTATATTTCCCTCATCTCTGAAACATGCACGGGTCACACCTATCCTCAAAAAAACTTCTCTTGATCCAACCTCCCCATCCAACTACCGCCCTATTTCCCTACTCCCTCTTGCCTCAAAGCTTCTCGAAAAGCTTGTATATGCACGCCTATCTCATTTCCTTACATTAAACTCCCTCCTTGACCCACTGCAATCTGGATTTTATCCCCATTACTCCACAGAGACAGCAATCGTTAAGGTTACGAATGACCTACTTACAGCAAAATCCAAAGGCCACTTCTCTCTGCTTATCCTCCTTTATCTGTCCACAGCCTTTGATACTGTTCACCCTCTTTTGCTCCAAACCCTTCAATCCTACGGCATTTGTGACACAGCCCTCTTGTGGTTCTCTCCCTACCTGTCAAACCGTACCTTTAGTGTAGCCTTCTCTGGGGCCTCCTCTGCCCCATCACCACTTTCTGTCGGGGTACCACAAGGCTTTGTTCTTGGTCCCCTTCTCTTCTCAATCTGCAAGTCATTATTAGGTTCCCTAATAAAGTTTCCACGGGTTCCAATATCATTTGTATGCCAACGACACCCAGATCTACTTTTCTGCATCAGACCTATCTCCTTCCTTGCTAACCCATGTCACTAACTGTCTTTCTCACATCTCTTCCTGGATGTCCCCTCACTATCTCAAGCTAAATCTCTCCAAAACTGAGCTCCTTATTTCCCCCTCTTCTTCCAAAATCTCCACCCCCAATCTCTCTTAACTGTTGAGAACTCAATCGTTACTCCTACCCCGCATGCCCGATGTCTTGGGGCCACAATTGACTCCAATTTTTCTTTTACTCCTCACATTCAGTCCTTGGCTAAATCCTGCCACTTCCACCTTTTAAACACGTCTAAAATTAGATTTTAATCCACTCTCTCATCCTTTCCCGCCTCGATTACTGCAACTCTGTCCTCTCTGGTCTCCCCACCTGCCGCCTAGCTCCTTTACAATCCATAATTATTGCCTCTGCCAGGCTCATCTTCCTTAAACGTCACTCTTTATCTGCTGCACCTCTCTGCCAATCCCTTCACTGGCTTCCTCTCCTCTAGGATTAAACACAAAATTCTCACTCTGACATACAAAGCCTTCAACTGCACTGCTCCTCCCCCCCCTATATCTCAGACCTTGTCTCCAGATACTATCCCTCCCATCCCCTTCGCTCTGCTCATGACCTCCTATTCTCCTCATCTCTTGTTACCTCCTCACACTCCCGTTTACAGGACTTCTCCAGACTGTCTCCCATCTTGTGGAACTCTCAGCCTCGCTCCACAAGACTCTCCCCTAGTGTTGAAAACTTCAAGCGCTCCCTAAAGACTCTACTGTTCAGGAATGCATACAACCTACACTAACCTTTCCTAATACCAGTTCTTCTGCTCCATTGCTATCCCCTTGAACCCCCTTAGCATGTAAGCCTAAGAACCATGCTGTTTGTACCTCCTTTAGAGCTTACTACAACAGTGTGACTCTTCGCAGGGCCCTCTACCCGTCTGATCTCTATAAATGTTTCCTTGTATTCTGCCTATGTTTACAGTGCTGCAGAATCTATTGGCACTCTACAAATAATCGATAATAATAAAAAATAATAATAATTTGAGTCATGTTCATGTTTAAAATGACAGGTGATGGGTGAGTTGCTATCTGGGCTACTTATATACCTCAAATGTTGTAGAGCACTATCTCTCAATGCCCATTTAGTGCGCACTACATATTGTTTTTTACAACCATGGCAGGTTAACAAATATATAACGTGTTGTGTTGCATGTGATATCAAACTGAATTTCATGTTCATCCCTGTTGATGAGATGAATGTCTGCAAACTTTGCACCCATAGCTGTGCCACATCTTTGGAGATACTATATACCCTCAAACATAAAAAATTTGTAAGTAAGTATAGGGACTCCCCAGATAGGAGTAAAAATTGTGTAGTGAAAAAGTCATAAGAAGAATTGGAGTGTAAACAAAATGCAAGTGCTTTTAAGCCCTGAATATGTGGAATCGAATTGTAAAGTGCAGATCCGTCTAAGGAGACAAAGCTGTATGTGTCAGCCCACTTAAAGGGACACTAAACCCACATTTCTCCAACATAGGTGTGTCCGGTCCACGGCGTCATCCTTACTTGTGGGATATTCTCTTCCCCAACAGGAAATGGCAAAGAGCCCAGCAAAGCTGGTCACATGATCCCTCCTAGGCTCCGCCTTCCCCAGTCATTCTCTTTGCCGTTGTACAGGCAACATCTCCACGGAGATGGCTTAGAGTTTTTTGGTGTTTAAATGTAGTTTTTATTCTTCAATCAAGAGTTTGTTATTTTAAAATAGTGCTGGTATGTACTATTTACTCTGAAACAGAAGAGATGAAGATTTCTGTTTGTAAGAGGAAAATGATTTTAGCAACCGTTACTAAAATCGATGGCTGTTTCCACACAGGACTGTTGAGAGGAATTAACTTCAGTTGGGGGAAACAGTGAGCAGACTTTTGCTGCTTGAGGTATGACACATTTCTAACAAGACTTGGTAATGCTGGAAGCTGTCATTTTCCCTATGGGATCCGGTAAGCCATTTTTATTAAATAAGAATAAAGGGCTTCACAAGGGCTTAAAGACTGGTAGACATTTTTCTGGGCTAAAACGATTGATTTATAAGCATTTTTAATAGTTTATAGCTTGAGGAGTTATTTTATTCTTGGGAATTATGTTGAATAACCGGCAGGCACTGTATTGGACACCTTTTTCTCTGGGGGCCTTCTCTAATCATAGGCAGAGCCTCATTTTCGCGCCACTAATGCGCAGTTGTTTTTGGGAAGCAAGGCATGCAGATGCATGTGTGAGGAGCTCAGATACATAGAAAAAGCTTACTGAAGGCGTCATTTGGTATCGTATTCCCCTCTGGGCTTGGTTGGGTCTCAGCAAAGCAGATACCAGGGACTGTATAGGGGTTAAATATAAAAACGGCTCCGGTTCCGTTATTTTAAGAGTTAAAGCTTTCAAATTTGGTGTGCAATACTTTTAAGGCTTTAAGACACTGTGGTGAAATTTTGGTGAATTTTGAACAATTCCTTCATACTTTTTCACATATTCAGTAATAAAGTGTGTTCAGTTTAAAATTTAAAGTGACAGTAACGGTTTTATTTTTAAACGTTTTTTGTACTTTGTTATCAAGTTTATGCCTGTTTAACATGTCTGAACTATCAGATAGACTATGTTCTGTATGTGAGGAAGCCAAGGTTCCTTCTCATTTAAATAGATGTGATGTATGTGACAAAAAATTTAGAGAAAATGATGCCAAAGATGATTCCTCAAGTGAGGGGAGTAAGCATGGTACTGCATCATCCCCTCCTTTGTCGACGCCAGTCTTGCCCACACAGGAGGCCCCTAGTACATCTAGTGTGCCAATACTCCTTACTATGCAACAATTAACGGCTGTAATGGATAATTCTATCAAAAACATTTTAGCCAAAATGCCCACTTATCAGCGGAAGCGCGACTGCTCTGTTTTAGAAAATACTGAAGAGCATGAGGACGCTGACGATAATGGTTCTGACATGCCCCTACACCAGTCTGAGGGGGCCAGGGAGGTTTTGTCTGAGGGAGAAATTTCAGATTCAGGGAAAATTTCTCAACAAGCTGAACCTGATGTGATCACATTCAAATTTAAATTGGAACATCTCCGCGCTCTGCTTAAGGAGGTGTTATCTACTCTGGATGATTGTGACAATTTGGTCATTCCAGAGAAATTATGTAAGATGGACAAGTTCCTAGAGGTCCCGGGGCCCCCGAAGCTTTTCCTATACCCAAGCGGGTGGCGGACATTGTAAACAAAGAATGGGAAAGGCCCGGCATACCTTTTGTCCCTCCCCCTATATTTAAGAAATTGTTTCCTATGGTCGACCCCAGAAAGGACTTATGGCAGACAGTCCCCAAGGTCGAGGGGGCGGTTTCTACTCTAAACAAACGCACCACTATCCCTATAGAAGATAGTTGTGCTTTCAAAGATCCTATGGATAAAAAATTAGAGGGTTTGCTTAAAAAGATGTTTGTTCAGCAAGGTTACCTTCTACAACCAATTTCATGCATTGTTCCTGTCACTACAGCAGCGTGTTTCTGGTTCGATGAACTAGAAAAGTCGCTCAATAAAGATTCTTCTTATGAGGAGATTTTGGACAGAATTCATGCTCTTAAATTGGCTAACTCTTTTACTTTAGACGCCACTTTGTAATTGGCTAGATTAGCGGCGAAAAATTCGGGGTTTGCTATTGTGGCGCGCAGAGCGCTTTGGCTAAAATCTTGGTCAGCGGATGCGTCTTCCAAGAACAAATTGCTTAACATACCTTTCAAGGGGAAAACGCTGTTTGGCCCTGACTTGAAAGAGATTATTTCAGATATCACTGGGGGTAAGGGCCACGCCCTTCCTCAGGATAGGTCTTTTAAGGCTAAAAATAAACCAAATTTTCGTCCCTTTCGCAGAAACGGACCAGCTCCAAGTTCTACATCCTCTAAGCAAGAGGGTAATACTTCTCAAACCAAGCCAGCCTGGAGGCCAATGCAAGGCTGGAACAAAGGTAAGCAGGCCAAGAAACCTGCCACTGCTACCAAGACAGCATGAGATGTTGGCCCCTGATCCGGGACCGGATCTGGTGGGGGGCAGACTTTCTCTCTTCGCTCAGGCTTGGGCAAGAGATGTTCTGGATCCTTGGGCGCTAGAAATAGTCTCCCAAGGTTATCTTCTGGAATTCAAGGAGCTACCCCCAAGGGGGAGGTTCCACAGGTCTCAATTGTCTTCAGACCACATAAAAAGACAGGCATTCTTACATTGTGTAGAAGACCTGTTAAAAATGGGAGTGATTCATCCTGTTCCATTAGGAGAACAAGGGATGGGATTCTACTCCAATCTGTTCATAGTTCCCAAAAAAGAGGGAACATTCAGACCAATCTTAGATCTCAAGATCCTAAACAAATTTCTCAAGGTTCCATCGTTCAAAATGGAAACCATTCGGACAATTCTTCCTACCATCCAGGAAGGTCAATTCATGACCACGGTGGATTTAAAGGATGCGTATCTACATATTCCTATCCACAAGGAACATCATCGGTTCCTAAGGTTCGCCTTTCTGGACAAGCATTACCAGTTTGTGGCACTTCCATTCGGATTAGCCACTGCTCCAAGAATTTTCACAAAGGTACTAGGGTCCCTTCTAGCGGTGCTAAGACCAAGGGGCATTGCAGTAGTACCTTACTTGGACGACATACTGATTCAAGCGTCGTCCCTACCACAAGCAAAGGCTCATACGGACATTGTCCTGGCCTTTCTCAGATCTCACGGGTGGAAAGTGAACGTAGAAAAAAGTTCTCTATCTCCGTCAACAAGAGTTCCCTTCTTGGGAACAATAATAGACTCCTTAGAAATGAGGATTTTTCTGACAGAGGCCAGAAAATCAAAACTTCTAAGCTCTTGTCAAGTACTTCATTCTGTTCTTCTTCCTTCCATAGCGCAGTGCATGGAAGTAATAGGTTTGATGGTCGCGGCAATGGACATAGTTCCTTTTGCGCGAATTCATCTGAGACCATTACAACTGTGCATGCTCAGTCAGTGGAATGGGGATTATACAGACTTGTCTCCGACGATACAAGTAGATCAGAGGACCAGAGATTCACTCCGTTGGTGGCTGACCCTGGACAACCTGTCACAGGGGATGAGCTTCCGCAGACCAGAGTGGGTCATTGTCACGACCGACGCCAGTCTGGTGGGCTGGGGCGCGGTCTGGGAACCCCTGAAAGCTCAGGGTCTTTGGTCTCGGGAAGAATCTCTTCTCCCGATAAATATTCTGGAACTGAGAGCGATATTCAATGCTCTCAAGGTTTGGCCTCAGCTAGCAAAGGCCAAATTCATACGGTTTCAATCAGACAACATGACGACTGTTGCATATATCAACCATCAGGGGGGAACAAGGAGTTCCCTGGCGATGGAAGAAGTGACCAAAATCATTCAATGGGCGGAGACTCACTCCTGCCACTTGTCTGCAATCCACATCCCAGGAGTGGAAAATTGGGAAGCGGATTTTCTGAGTCGTCAGACATTTCATCCGGGGGAGTGGGAACTCCATCCGGAAATCTTTGCCCAAATAACTCAATTGTGGGGCATTCCAGACATGGATCTGATGGCCTCTCGTCAGAACTTCAAGGTTCCTTGCTACGGGTCCAGATCCAGGGATCCCAAGGCGACTCTAGTAGATGCACTAGTAGCACCTTGGACCTTCAATCTAGCTTATGTATTCCCACCGTTTCCTCTCATCCCCAGGCTGGTAGCCAGGATCAATCAGGAGAGGGCATCGGTGATCTTGATAGCTCCTGCGTGGCCACGCAGGACTTGGTATGCAGACCTGGTGAATATGTCATCGGCTCCACCATGGAAGCTACCTTTGAGACAGGACCTTCTTGTTCAAGGTCCGTTCGAACATCCGAATCTGGCCTCACTCCAACTGACTGCTTGGAGATTGAACGCTTGATTTTATCAAAGCGAGGGTTCTCAGATTCTGTCATTGATACTCTTGTTCAGGCCAGAAAGCCTGTAACTAGAAAAATCTACCATAAAATATGGAAAAAATATATCTGTTGGTGTGAATCTAAAAGATTCCCATGGAACAAGATAAAAATTCCTAAGATTCTATCCTTTCTTCAAGAAGGTTTGGAGAAAGGATTATCTGCAAGTTCTTTGAAGGGACAGATTTCTGCCTTATCTGTTTTACTTCACAAAAAGCTGGCGGCTGTGCCAGATGTTCAAGCTTTTGTTCAGGCTCTTGTTAGAATCAAGCCTGTTTACAAACCTTTGACTCCTCCTTGGAGTCTCAATTTAGTTCTTTCAGTTCTTCAGGGGGTTCCGTTTGAACCCCTACATTCCGTTGATATCAAGTTATTATCTTGGAAAGTTTTGTTTCTGGTTGCAATTTCTTCTGCTAGAAGAGTTTCAGAGTTATCTGCTCTGCAGTGTTCTCCTCCTTATCTGGTGTTCCATGCAGATAAGGTGGTTTTGCGTACTAAACCTGGTTTTCTTCCGAAAGTTGTTTCTAACAAAAACATTAACCAGGAGATAGTCGTGCCTTCTTTGTGTCCGAATCCAGTTTCAAAGAAGGAACGTTTGTTGCACAATTTGGATGTAGTTCGTGCTCTAAAATTCTATTTAGATGCTACAAAGGATTTCAGACAAACATCTTCCTTGTTTTTTGTAGGGTTTAGGGTGAGTGTACAGGGGTGTACATACATGGTTTTGTAGGGTTTAGGGAGAGTGTACAGGGGTGTACATACATGGTTTTGTAGGGTTTAGGGTGAGTGTACAGGGGTGTACTTACCTACTATTGTAGGGTTTATGGTGAGTGTACAGGAGTGTACATACCTAGTATTGTAGGGTTTATGGTGAGTGTACAGGGGTGTACGTACCTAGTTTTGTAGGGTTTATGGTGTGTACAGGGGTGTACTTACCAAGTATTGTAGGGTTTATAGAAAGTGTACAGGGGTGTACATACCTAGTTTTGTAGGGTTTATGGTGTGTACAGGGGTGTACATACATGATTTTGTAGGGTTTAGGGTGAGTGTACAGGGGTGTACATACATGGTTTTGTAGGGTTTATGGTGTGTACAGGGGTGTACATACATGGTTTTGTAGGGTTTAGGGTGAGTGTACAGGGGTGTACTTACCTAGTATTGTAGGGTTTATGGTGAGTGTACAGGGGTGTAGGGTTTAGGGTGAGTGTACAGGGGTGTACTTACCTACTATTGTAGGGTTTATGGTGAGTGTACAGGAGTGTACATACCTAGTATTGTAGGGTTTATGGTGAGTGTACAGGGGTGTACGTACCTAGTTTTGTAGGGTTTATGGTGTGTACAGGGGTGTACTTACCAAGTATTGTAGGGTTTATAGAAAGTGTACAGGGGTGTACATACCTAGTTTTGTAGGGTTTATGGTGTGTACAGGGGTGTACATACATGATTTTGTAGGGTTTAGGGTGAGTGTACAGGGGTGTACATACATGGTTTTGTAGGGTTTATGGTGTGTACAGGGGTGTACATACATGGTTTTGTAGGGTTTAGGGTGAGTGTACAGGGGTGTACTTACCTAGTATTGTAGGGTTTATGGTGAGTGTACAGGGGTGTACGTACCTAGTTTTGTAGGGTTTATGGTGTGTACAGGGGTGTACTTACCAAGTATTGTAGGGTTTATAGAAAGTGTACAGGGGTGTACATACCTAGTTTTGTAGGGTTTATGGTGTGTACAGGGATGTACATACCTAGTTTTGTAGGGTTTATGGTGAGTATACAGGGGTGTACATACCTAGTTTTGTAGGGTTTAGGGTGAGTGTACAGGGGGTGTACATACATGGTTTTGTAGGGTTTAGGGTGAGTGTACAGGGGTGTACATACCTAGTATTGTAGGGTTTATGGTGAGTGTACAGGGGTGTACATACCTAGTATTGTAGGGTTTATGGTGAGTGTACAGGGGTGTACGTACCTGGTTTTGTAGGGTTTATGGTGTGTACAGCGGTGTACTTACCTTGTTTTGTAGGGTGAGTGTACAGGGGTGTACTTACCTAGTTTTGTAGGGTTTATGGTAAGTGTACAGGGGTGTACGTACCTGGTTTTGTAGGGTTTAGGGTGAGTGTACAGGGGTATACATACCTAGTATTGTAGGGTTTAGGGTGAGTGTACAGGGGTGTACTTACCTAGTTTTGTAGGGTTTATGGTGTGTACAGGGGTGTACTTACCTTGTTTTGTAGGGTTTAGGGTGAGTGTACAGGGGTGTACTTACCTAGTTTTGTAGGGTTTATGGTGAGTGTACAGGGGTGTACGTACCTGGTTTTGTAGGGTTTAGGGTGAGTGTACAGGGGTGTACATACCTAGTATTGTAGGGTTTAGGGTGAGTGTACAGGGGTGTACTTACCTAGTTTTGTAGGGTTTATGGTAAGTGTACAGGGGTGTACGTACCTGGTTTTGTAGGGTTTATGGTGAGTGTACAGGGGTGTACGTACCTGGTTTTGTAGGGTTTAGGGTGAGTGTACAGGGGTGTACATACCTAGTATTGTAGGGTTTAGGATGAGTGTACAGGGGTGTACTTACCTTGTTTTGTAGGGTTTATAGAAAGTGTACAGGGGTGTACTTACCTGGTTTTGTAGGGTTTATGGTGTGTACAGGGGTGTACATACCTAGTTTTGTAGGGTTTATGGTGAGTATACAGGGGGTGTACATACCTAGTTTTGTAGGGTTTATGGTGAGTGTACAGGGGGTGTACATACCTAGTTTTGTAGGCTTTATGGTAAGTGTACAGGGGTGTACGTACCTGGTTTTGTAGGGTTTATGGTGTGTACAGGGGTGTACATACATGATTTTGTAGGGTTTAGGGTGAGTGTACAGGGGTGTACATACATGGTTTTGTAGGGTTTAGGGAGAGTGTACAGGGGTGTACATACATGGTTTTGTAGGGTTTAGGGTGAGTGTACAGGGGTGTACTTACCTAGTATTGTAGGGTTTATGGTGAGTGTACAGGAGTGTACATACCTAGTATTGTAGGGTTTATGGTGAGTGTACAGGGGTGTACGTACCTAGTTTTGTAGGGTTTATGGTGAGTGTACAGGGGTGTACTTACCAAGTATTGTAGGGTTTATAGAAAGTGTACAGGGGTGTACATACCTAGTTTTGTAGGGTTTATGGTGTGTACAGGGATGTACATACCTAGTTTTATAGGGTTTATGGTGAGTATACAGGGGGTGTACATACCTAGTTTTGTAGGGTTTAGGGTGAGTGTACAGGGGGTGTACATACATGGTTTTGTAGGGTTTAGGGTGAGTGTACAGGGGTGTACATACCTAGTATTGTAGGGTTTATGGTGAGTGTACAGGGGTGTACATACCTAGTATTGTAGGGTTTATGGTGAGTGTACAGGGGTGTACTTACCTAGTTTTGTAGGGTTTATGGTAAGTGTACAGGGGTGTACATACCTAGTTTTGTAGGGTTTATGGTGAGTGTACAGGGGGTGTACATACATGGTTTTGTAGGGTTTAGGGTGAGTGTACAGGGGTGTACATACCTAGTATTGTAGGGTTTAGGGTGAGTGTACAGGGGTGTACTTACCTAGTTTTGTAGGGTTTATGGTGTCTACAGGGGTGTACTTACCTTGTTTTGTAGGGTTTAGGGTGAGTGTACAGGGGTGTACTTACCTAGTTTTGTAGGGTTTATGGTGAGTGTACAGGTTTGTACGTACCTGGTTTTGTAGGGTTTAGGGTGAGTGTACAGGGGTGTACATACCTAGTATTGTAGGGTTTAGGGTGAGTGTACAGGGGTATACTTACCTAGTTTTGTAGGGTTTATGGTAAGTGTACAGGGGTGTACGTACCTGGTTTTGTAGGGTTTATGGTGAGTGTACAGGGGTGTACGTACCTGGTTTTGTAGGGTTTAGGGTGAGTGTACAGGGGTGTACATACCTAGTATTGTAGGGTTTAGGGTGAGTGTACAGGGGTGTACTTACCTTGTTTTGTAGGGTTTATAGAAAGTGTACAGGGGTGTACTTACCTGGTTTTGTAGGGTTTATGATGTGTACAGGGGTGTACTTACCTTGTTTTGTAGGGTTTAGGGTGAGTGTACAGGGGTGTACTTACATAGTTTTGTAGGGTTTATGGTAAGTGTACAGGGGTGTACGTACCTGGTTTTGTACGGTTTATGGTGTGTACAGGGATGTACATACATGGTTTTGTAGGGTTTAGGGTGAGTGTACAGGGGTGTACTTACCTAGTTTTGTAGGGTTTATGGTAAGTGTACAGGGGTGTACATACATGGTTTTGTAGGGTTTAGGGTGAGTGTACAAGGGTATACATACCTAGTATTGTAGGGTTTAGGGTGAGTGTACAGGGGTGTACTTACCTTATTTTGTAGGGTTTATAGAAAGTGTACATGGGTGTACTTACCTGGTTTTGTAGGGTTTATGTTGTGTACAGCGGTGTACTTACCTTGTTTTGTAGGGTTTAGGGTGAGTGTACAGGGGTGTACTTACCTTGTTTTGTAGGGTTTATGGAAAGTGTACAGGGGTGTACATACCTAGTATTGTAGGGTTTAGGGTGAGTGTACAGGGGTGTACATACCTAGTATTGTAGGGTTTATGGTGTGTACAGGGGTGTACATACATGGTTTTGTAGGGTTTAGAGTGAGTGTACAGGGGTGTACTTATCTAGTTTTGTAGGGTTTATGGTAAGTGTACAGGGGTGTACGTACCTGGTTTTGTAGGGTTTATGGTGAGTGTACAGGGGTGTACGTACCTGGTTTTGTAGGGTTTAGGGTGAGTGTACATGGGTGTACATACCTGGTTTTGTAGGGTTTAGGGTGAGTGTACAGGGGTGTACATACCTAGTATTGTAGGGTTTAGGGTGAGTGTACAGGGGTGTACTTACCTAGTATTGTAGGGTTTAGGGTGAGTGTACAGGGGTGTACTTACCTTTTTTTTTTTTTTTTTTTAACAATTTTTATTGAAGTCATACTCAAATACAATATAAAAAGAGTGTCCCAACACAGTTACAGAAAATACATATACAGTATTATTAGATAGATGGACATTATATATACAAATGTTTCAAGCATTATTATACATTTGGGCAATCCATAGTGAGACTTCAGTTTTATAATAAAGACAATAAGATAACGAAAACAAAAGTGATCCTCTCTGAGCTGTGTAGAAAATAAATTAGAGTATCTGTTCAGATTAAATTAAGGCTAGGGAGGAATTAGCTTTATAGTTTTATGGGGGGAGGGGATGCAGCGGGCAAGAGCCGCTCGAAATAGGGTAGGAAAAGGGAAAGGGGGATAGTTTAATAATATGAACTGGTTTTCTTAGGGAAAGTAATTGAGGGTAGATGTAACAACTGGAGATTGTCAACAGGGGACCTAGTCCAGTAAGGTTGGCTATGTGGGGTCGTGGGGGCCAAGGAAGAGTATGTAGAGGCGGGAATTTGACGACAGGGGTGAATCTTGCTCGGTACAAAATATCTAACAAAATATCTAGGTTAAGCCATACAGGGCGTAAGAGGGAGGGAATACAACGTAGCAAGCTGCTGAGTAGAGCAAAAATTCCTCAATGAGGATACAGAGTTGTTCTAAAACTTGTAAATACCTTATAGTGGGCTATGTTTCTAAAACATATTCTTAAGAGTAAAAAATATAGCTGAGAGGGGGTTCCTATGATAATGTAGAGCTAGCTTAACTTGGTATGTAGTAACCGAGGGGTGGAGCCTAAGTATGGGTAAGGAATTGACCTGATATGACTATAGAGAGGAATAGGTACAGCACATTAAAGATAGATTTATGGGAACTAAAACAAAGGTCAAATGAGTAACAAATACCATAGACTAAAAATTTGAGGTACTAGATGAGGATAATTTCCCAAGATAATCAGAGGCTATATTTAGGTTGAATGAGTAGGACCTTGGGATAGGGTGTTATGCAATGGGTACTCTATGCAATACCTGTAGGAAAAATATAACATTAAGTGTGCAAGTCAACCAACAAACCTGTTATGGTAACATATAAAGTAAACATAATAAAAGTGTCTATAAATCCTCGTTAAGGGAAAAACACCTAGGAAAATAAGCATAAGGAGTGCTGGAGTGAGAGTTATATAAAAAACAACAAGTAATGTGACATTTTAGATCAATACAAGATTCTGCTATAAGTCTATGCAGGGATTATCTGAATGCAACACATTACCGTGCAGATTTACCTAGGTATCTAGCTTCTGGTATAGAATCTATGCTAAATGTTTGATCTTCCGGTAAGGTTTTTTTTTTTGTTGTTTTTTTTGTGGGCTAAACACCTACACTATATTTTAAGTATATGCGTGAGGTAATGGCGTTTCATGAATAAGCCTCCATATAAACTGCACTAAGGAAACTAGAGACCTAACATCTTACAATATAAAACAGTGGTTACCCGCTCTGCAGCCCCGCAAGTGACTCAAATAAAGGCATTAAGAGGAGAGTAAATAACTGTTACATTGTTCCTTAGCTTTCTAACTTGGGGTTGTAGATATAGGGAATGTAATAAAGCTAACAGTATAACTATAGGCAACCTACTGTCCAGACCCATATTTCAAACTGTTACGTTGTCATGAGTGGCTTTACAGTCTTGTCACGCCAATATGAGGGGGACAGGTAAGGGTCGACCTTGTGGTATCCGGGCTAGAGGATCAGGGACCCGCTATGGGGAAGTACCGTTCATCCGATGCCAGTCCGTATGTAGAGGTAGGTGTAGGAGCGTGTATGCAAAATAGGCTCCATCTTCAAATGCCCAAAGATCTGAGGTAGACAGGGGAACGAAGAGGATTCACCCGGAGACTCCATCAGGACAGTCAAAAGATAGCGTGCTCTAGAGCGTTGCAGGAACTGGCCCAGTTGCGACTTACTCCTCAATGACCGTGTCTCCAGGGGATCCGGTATCCACTCGGCAGTATCGGGTAAGTCTTCTCTGGTTGGGCGGGTACCGGCTTCATGTTTAGGCTGAGTCAGGATCTTCACAGTAGTCCCAGTGGGCTCCTTCAAACTATCAGCTCTATCCCCACAGGGAAGGGAGTCTCTATGGACAACTCCTTCTACATGTTCCATCGTAGCGGGTAGGGTCTTACCCGTATTTCTGTTTACGTTTTCTTGCTCTGCGCTGGGTCTCTCTAATCTCAGATCCATTCGTAGAGAGGCGAGGTGGCTGTCCATTTTAAGAGCGAGTAGATGTAAGAGGGCTTGAATATCTTCCTCCATGGTGAAGTAGAGCAGTCGTTCTGGCTGGCTGTTATTAAGTCGCTACAGTTACTCCTCCCGGCTTCTCAAAGGTGCCCCTGGGTGTGTTAGAGTTCAAAGTATAAGCTCTCTACCCGGAAAGCAAGGAACCGGTGGGGGGAAGATAATAGAAAAGTTTTATATAGGCCGCAGCCTGCCATCTGAGTCATCTAGGATCTCCGTTTGAGGGAAAGTAAATAAAAGAGTCATCACTTGATCGCTAGTCCTTCTTTGATAATAAAAAAGATAATATTGCAAGGTATAGGTTGTAGATTATCCAGATATTGAGGGTTAACAGCAGAGCTACCAAAAAACACGTCTGGCCATGGCTGCAGCTTAGACACGCCCCCTCGGGTGTACTTACCTTGTTTTGTAGGGTTTATAGAAAGTGTACAGGGGTGTACATACATGGTTTTGTAGGGTTTAGGGTGAGTGTACAGGGGTGTACTTACCTAGTTTTGTAGGGTTTATGGTAAGTGTACAGGGGTGTACATACATGGTTTTGTAGGGTTTAGGGTGAGTGTACAGGGGTGTACATACCTAGTATTGTAGGGTTTAGGGTGAGTGTACAGGGGTGTACTTACCTTGTTTTGTAGGGTTTATAGAAAGTGTACAGGGGTGTACTTACCTGGTTTTGTAGGGTTTATGGTGTGTACAGGGGTGTACTTACCTTGTTTTGTAGGGTTTAGGGTGAGTGTACAGGGATGTACTTACCTTGTTTTGTAGGGTTTATAGAAAGTGTACAGGGGTGTACATACCTAGTATTGTAGGGTTTAGGTTGAGTGTACAGGGGTGTACATACCTAGTATTGTAGGGTTTATGATGTGTACAGGGGTGTACATACATGGTTTTGTAGGGTTTAGGGTGAGTGTACAGGAGTGTGTGTACATTTTTTTGAGGTTCTGTTGGCATAGTAAGGGGTATGGTGGTCATCCTTACCTTGTCTGTCACAAACTGCACAGTCTGGTGTGTATGCATCAAGGTGTACGTGGCTTTTACTCGGTCCACCAAAGGTCCATCCTTGTGTGAAGTAAGAAAAAAACATAGTGACTTAGCCTTTCTTACTGCGCCTGTTCTGTAACCCCATCTGTCTCAATACAAATCTTAGTCACCAACACAGTATCATTCTTACAATTTACCAGTCCCTTTCCCCTCAGATTTCATAAGTGTAAAATAAATCACCCACCCAACATTTCCTCATAAAGACTCATTTCCAAATCCTCCATCTGTCATAAATGAGACCCTGAGAAAATGTCTTCAGCTAGATTATGAGTGGAGCTTTAAAGGGACAGTCTACACCAGAATTGTTATTGTTTAAAAAGATGGATAATCCCTTTATTACCCATTCCCCAGTTTTGCATAACCAGCACAGTTATATTAATATATGTTTTACCTCTGTGATTAACTTGTATTTAAGCCTCTGCAGACTGCCCCCTTATCTCAGTGCTTCTGACAGCCAATCAGTGCAGACTCCTAAATAACTACACAGGAGTGAGCATATTGTTATCTATATGACACACATGAACTAGTACTGTCTAACTGTGAAAAACTTTCAAAATGCTCTGAGCTAAGAGGCGGTTTTCAACGGTTTAGAAATCAGTTTGAGCCTACCTAGGTTTAGCTTTTGAAAAATACCACCAAGGGAACAAAGCAAATTTAGTGATAAAAGTCAATTGGAAAGTTGTTTAAATTTTCATGCCCTATCTGAATCATGAAAGTTTAATTTTGACTAGACTGTCCCTTTAACAGTTACGCACGAGCAAAAAGGGGTTTATCATGGGTGTTTATGCAATTGAAGTTAAGAGGTGTCAGGCTCTTGTTAACTGTTTCGCCAAAACAAATAAGTCTCACAAAACACATCAAAAATACATTACAAAGTACAGTTACACTCAAGAAACACCATCTAATTAAAATTATTTAAAAAAACTTATGTATATAAAATAATCAAAGATGGTAGCAAGAAGTGTATAATAAATAGATAGAATAAGGTTATAGAAGGGGAAACTAGGAGCAGATAGTCTTTTCCAGCACTAAATCATTAACCCTTAAAGGGACACTTAACCCAAATTTTTTCTATGGTGATTCAGATAGAGCATGCAATTTTAAGCAACTTTCTAATTTACTCCTATTATCATTTTTTTTTCATTCTCTTGGTATCTTTATTTGAAATGCAAGAATGTAAGATTAGATGCCGGACCATTTTTGGTGAACACACTGTGTTGTTCTTGCTGATTGGTGGATAAATTCACCTACCAATAAACAAGTGCTTTCCGTGGTCCTGAACTAAAAAAATAGCTTAGATGCCTTCTTTTTCAAATAAAGAAAGCAAGAGAACGAAGAAAAATTGATAATAGGAGTAAATTAGAAAGTTGTTTAAATTGCATGCTCTATCTGAATCGCCCTCGGTCTCCTTTGTTCCAGATCTATCTGTATCACAAAAGAAATAAAATTTGGGTTCAGTGTCCCTTTAATTGCCAGTACACTGAAAGGTTCAATTTGAATCAACAAAATGGTTATAGACAGTGGTTTTGTATAAATTAAATTTCAATTTAATGCTAAATGTGAACAATTACCAAAAAGCAGCAATAGTGAATCAATAATTTGCAACATAAATACATGCTATTATAGCAAGGCGGCCCTCGAATTTGCCATATAAAAGTTAAGCAAGCTAAGTCCCAATAATTAGAGTCCAGAATTTGAACTTAAAGCATTAGTAGGGATCCCCTTTGTTTAGCAGTGAATGTCGATAAAGCACTATCCCCTATTTATGGGATTGCCTTCAAGTGTAGTATTTCTGTGTCACCTAGTAAGACGTATACTGAAAGTTTGAGTTCCAGTGAATCCTCCATACAGCCGCTTTTTTGTGTACTCACTCAGGTTGTTAGTGGTGGAGGTGGTTGTTAAGCGAAGTGTAATAACAGATACCTCTCAGGTTGCTTGCAATAGTATTCAGCGGAGTGCATTCAGAATTTTGCATAGCAATAAATACTAGTTTTTTGTATATACTTCTGAATTTGTGCTCATTTTTGATATTACTAACTATTCAGGTGGATTAAATATAGACACTAGTCTGATCCAATAGTCATTAACCCCTTAGCTGTTTAGAGCACATATACATATCCTTTTTTATATATTCTTTGTTACACAGGAGAGAAACACCAGAGAGCAATGAATAGTGTTACAGATGTACAGGGACTCTATTCACATACCATAAGAGAGTTACACAGGAGAGAGACACCAGAGAGCAGTGAATAGTGTTACAGCTGTACAGGACTATATTCACATACTATAAGAGAGTTACACAGAGGACTAACACCAGAATGCAGTGGATAGTGATACAGATGTACAGGACTCTATTCACATACCATAAGAGAGTTACAAAGGGAGAAACACCAGAGAGCAGTGAATAGTGTTACAGATGTACAGGGGCTCTATTCACATACCGTAAGAGAGTTACACAGGGGAGAAACACCAGAGAGCAGGAAATAGTGTCACAGATGTACAGGACTCTATTCACATACCATAAGAGAGTAAAACAGGAAATAAACACAAGAGAGCAGTGAATAGAGTTACAGATGTACAGGACTCTATTCACATACCATAAGAGAGTTACACACAGAGAACCACCAGAGAGCAGTGAATAGGGTTACAGATGTACAGGACTCTATTCACATACCATAAGAGAGTTACACAGGAGAAATACGAGAGAGCAGTGAATAGTGTTACAGATGTACAGGACTCTATTCACATACCATAAGAGAGTTACACAGGAGAGAAACACCAGAAAGCAGAGAATAGTGTTACAGATGTACAGGACTCTGTTCACATACCATAAGAGAGTTACACAGGAAATAAACACAAGAAAGCATTGAATAGTGTTACAGATGTATAGGACTCTATTCACATACTATAAGAGAGTTACACAGGAGAAACATCAGAGCGCAGGAAATAGTGTTACAGATTTACAGGGACTCTATTCACATACCATAAGAGAGTTATACAGGGGAGAGACACCAGAGAGCTGTGAATAGTGTTACAGATGTACAGGGGCTCTATTCACATACTGTAAGAGAGTTACACAGGGGAGAAACACCAGAGAGCAGGAAATAGTGTCACAGATGTACAGGACTCTATTCACATACCATAAGAGAGTAAAACAGGAAATAAACACAAGAGAGCAGTGAATAGAGTTACAGATGTACAGGACTCTATTCACATACCATAAGAGAGTTACACACAGAGAACCACCAGAGAGCAGTGAATAGGGTTACAGATGTACAGGACTCTATTCACATACCATAAGAGAGTTACACAGGAGAACACCAGAGAGCAGTGAATAGTGTTACAGATGTACAGGACTCTATTCACATACCATAAGAGAGTTACACAGGAGAGAAACACCAGAAAGCAGCGAATAGTGTTACAGATGTACAGGACTCTGTTCACATACCATAAGAGAGTTACACAGGAAATAAACACAAGAAAGCATTGAATAGTGTTACAGATGTATAGGACTCTATTCACATACTATAAGAGAGTTACACAGGAGAAACATCAGAGCGCAGGAAATAGTGTTACAGATTTACAGGGACTCTATTCACATACCATAAGAGAGTTATACAGGGGAGAGACACCAGAGAGCTGTGAATAGTGTTACAGATGTACAGAAATATGTATTTATTAATAAATAGAACATATTCTGTTACGTGAAGAATGTTGGAAAGTAAAATATTCATATTTCATGTCGGGTTAGCGTGAGAGCGATAACTTTTTTACTTTCATCTTATAATATGAGCGCAACCCGACGTGAACAAATAGCTTACTTCTAGTGGAATTAGCGCTCAAGTGGAAGCATTAAATCGTGCTCCACTTGTAATCTTGCCCCTTGTGTCTCAGTATCACTAACTGCACTATATATTCTCTCCATTCACAGCACCCCCCTCCCTTATTACTTCAAGCCCACCTTGTAGTTCCTGTATTGGTGGTCCTCAGACTCCGGTCGGTAAACCAATGATGGATCCTAAATGAAACGGGAATGTTATATTTTGAATGTAAGAATCATTGAGTTAAAATGAGAATGTTATTCTGACATTGGTCCTGAGCACTTAAATAAGTGAGAAACGATCTACTGAAGAAAATACAGTTTGATACAGGTAATAAAAAACATTTATTTTCTTATTAATAGATGAAAAATGTATGCAAATTTCTAAGCTTTGGTAATAACATAGAAATATATTTGCACTTTTTAATTTTTCACTTCCTAGTGTGATTTTACTGAGCTACAGTGTAATCTGGGGAACAGACCTCACATAGTGTGTCACACTGTCACATAGTGTAATGTTACTGAGTGACATAGGGGCCAATTTATCATAGTGCAAGCGGACATAATACGATACAGAACAGACCTCACATAGCGTGTCACACCGTCACATAGTGTGATCTGGGGAATAGACCTCACATAGCGTGTCACACCGTCACATAGTGTGATCTGGGGTACAGACCTCACATAGCGTGTCACACAGTGTAATCTGGGGAACAGACCTCACATAGTGTGTCACACCGTCACATAGTGTAATCTGGGGAATAGACCTCACATAGTGTGTCACACTGTCACATAGTGTAATGTTACTGAGTGACATAGGGGCCAATTTATCATAGTGCAAGCAGACATAATACGATACAGAACAGACCTCACATACCGTGTCCCACCGTCACATAGTGTGATCTGGGGTACAGACCTCACATAGCGTGTCACACCGTCACATAGTGTGATCTGGGGTACAGACCTCACATAGCGTGTCACACCGTCACATAGTGTGATCTGGGGTACAGACCTCACATAGCGTGTCACTGTGCTACTCTATACAGGGGCTATGACACCGCTAATAAGATATAATGAAGTTATTACATTTCTGTCTTTAGTTTATATAGAAGAGATTTGAGATAACAACAGATAAATATTCTGTGCGCTGCTGTGTACCTACCTGATACTGACGTATACAGCTACATATCTATTCTGTGCACTGCTGTGTACCTACCTGATACTGACGTATACAGCTATGTATATATTATGTGCACTGCTGTGTACCTACCTGATACTGACGTATACAGCTATGTATGTATTCTGTGCACTGCGGTGTACCTACCTGATACTGACGTATACAGCTATGTATGTATTCTGTGCGCTGCTGTGTACCTACCTGATACTGACGTATACAGCTATGTATGTATTATGTGCGCTGCTGTGTACCTACCTGATACTGACGTATACAGCTATGTATTTATTATGTGCACTGCTGTATACCTACCTGATACTGACGTATACAGCTATGTATGTATTCTGTGCACTGCTGTGTACCTACATGATACTGACGTATACAGCTATGTATGTATTCTGTGCGCTGTTGTGTACGTACCTGATACTGATGTATACAGCTATGTATGTATTCTGTGCGCTGCTGTGTACCTACCTGATACTGACGTATACAGCTATGTATGTATTCTGTGCGCTGCTGTGTACCTACCTGATACTGATGTATACAGCTATGTATTTATTATGTGCACTGCTGTGTACCTACCTGATACTGACATGCACAGCTATGTATGTATTCTGTGCACTGCTGTGTACCTACATGATACTGACGTATACAGCTATGTATGTATTCTGTGCACTGTTGTGTACCTACCTGATACTGACGTATACAGCTATGTATGTATTCTGTGCGCTGCTGTGTACCTACCTGATACTGACTTATACAGCTATGTATGGATTCTGTGCGCTGCTGTGTACCTACCTGATACTGACGTATACAGCTATGTATGTATTCTGTGCGCTGCTGTGTACCTACCTGATACTGATGTATACAGCTATGTATTTATTATGTGCACTGCTGTGTACCTACCTGATACTGACATGTACAGCTATGTATGTATTCTGTGCACTGCTGTGTACCTACATGATACTGACGTATACAGCTATGTATGTATTCTGTGCACTGTTGTGTACCTACCTGATACTGACGTATACAGCTATGTATGTATTCTGTGCACTGCTGTGTACCTACATGATACTGACGTATACAGCTATGTATGGATTCTGTGCACTGCTGTGTACCTACCTGATACTGACGTATACAGCTATGTATGTATTCTGTGCACTGCTGTGTACCTACCTGATACTGACTTATACAGCTATGTATGGATTCTGTGCACTGCTGTGTACCTACCTGATACTGACGTATACAGCTATGTATGTATTCTGTGCACTGCTGTGTACCTACCTGATACTGACTTATACAGCTATGTATGTATTCTGTGCGCTGCTGTGTACCTACCTGATACTGATGTATACAGCTATGTATGTATTCTGTGCGCTGCTGTGTACCTACATGATACTGACGTATACAGCTATGTATGTATTCTGTGCGCTGTTGTGTACGTACCTGATACTGATGTATACAGCTATGTATGTATTCTGTGCGCTGCTGTGTACCTACCTGATACTGACGTATACAGCTATGTATGTATTCTGTGCACTGCTGTGTACCTACCTCATACTGACGTATACAGCTATGTATGTATTCTGTGCACTGCTGTGTACCTACCTGATACTGATGTATACAGCTATGTATGTATTCTGTGCGCTGCTGTGTACCTACCTGATACTGACGTATACAGCTATGTATGTATTCTGTGCACTGCTGTGTACCTACCTGATACTGACGTATACAGCTATGTATGTATTCTGTGCACTGCTGTGTACCTACCTGATACTGACGTATACAGCTATGTATGTATTCTGTGCACTGCTGTGTACCTACCTGATACTGACGTATACAGCTATGTATATATTCTGTGCACTGCTGTGTACCTACCTGATACTGACATATACAGCTATGTATGTATTCTGTGCGCTGCTGTGTACCTACCTCATACTGACTTATACAGCTATGCATGTATTCTGTGTGCTGCAGCTGCTGTGTACCTACCTGATACTGACGTATACAGATATGTATGTATTCTGTGCACTGCTGTGTACCTACCTGATACTGACGTATACAGCTATGTATGTATTCTGTGCGCTGTTCTGTACCTACCTGATAATGACGTATACGGCTATGTATGTATTCTGTGCGCTGCTGTGTACCTACCTGATACTGACGTATACAGCTATGTATGTATTCTGTGCACTGCTGTGTACCTACCTGATACTGATGTATACAGCTATGTATGTATTCTGTGCGCTGCTGTGTACCTACCTCATACTGACGTATACAGCTATGTATATATTATGTGCGCTGTTGTGTACCTACCTGATACTGACGTATACAGCTATGTATGTATTCTGTGCACTGCTGTGTTCCTACCTGATACTGACGTATACAGCTATGTATGTATTCTGTGCACTGCTGTGTACCTACCTGATACTGACGTATACAGCTATGTATGTATTCTGTGCGCTGCTGTGTACCTACCTCATACTGACGTATACAGCTATGTATATATTATGTGCACTGCTGTGTACCTACCTGATACTGACGTATGCAGCTATGTATGTATTCTGTGCGCTGCTGTGTACCTACCTCATACTGACATATGCAGCTATGTATGTATTCTGTGCGCTGCTGTGTACCTACCTGATACTGACGTATGCAGCTATGTATGTATTCTGTGCACTGCTGTGTACCTACCTGATACTGACGTATACAGCTATGTGACGTATACAGCTATGTATGTATTCTGTGCACTGCTGTGTACCTACCTGATACTGACGTATACAGCTATGTGACGTATACAGCTATGTATGTATTCTGTGCACTGCTGTGTACCTACCTGATACTGACGTATACAGCTATGTATATATTATGTGCGCTGCTGTGTACCTACCTGATACTGACGTATACAGCTATGTATGTATTCTGTGCGCTGCTGTGTACCTACCTGATACTGACGTATACGGCTATGTATGTATTTTGTGCACTGCTGTGTACCTACCTGATACTGACGTATACAGCTATGTATGTATTCTGTGCGCTGCTGTGTACCTACCTGATACTGACGTATACAGCTATGTATATATTATGTGCACTGCTGTGTACCTACCTGATACTGACGTATACAGCTATGTATGTATTCTGTGCACTGCTGTGTACCTACCTGATACTGACGTATACAGCTATGTATATATTATGTGCACTGCTGTGTACCTACCTGATACTGACGTATACAGCTATGTATATATTATGTGCACTGCTGTGTACCTACCTGATACTGACGTATACAGCTATGTATGTATTCTGTGCGCTGTTGTGTACCTACCTGATACTGACATATACAGCTATGTATGTATTCTGTGCGCTGTTGTGTACCTACCTGATACTGACGTATACAGCTATGTATGTATTCTGTGCGCTGTTGTGTACCTACCTGATACTGACGTATACAGCTATGTATGTATTCTGTGCGCTGTTGTGTACCTACCTGATAATGACGTATACAGCTATGTATGTATTATGTGCAGTGCTGTGTACCTACCTGATAATGACGTATACAGCTATGTATGTATTCTGTGCGCTGTTGTGTACCTACCTGATACTGACGTATACAGCTATGTATATATTATGTGCAATGCTGTGTACCTACCTGATACTGACGTATACAGCTATGTATGTATTCTGTGCACTGCTGTGTACCTACCTGATACTGACGTATACAGCTATGTATGTATTCTGTGCGCTGTTGTGTACCTACCTGATACTGACGTATACAGCTACATATCTATTCTGTGCGCTGTTGTGTACCTACCTGATACTGACGTATACAGCTACATATCTATTCTGTGCGCTGTTGTGTACCTACCTGATACTGACGTATACAGCTATGTATGTATTCTGTGCGCTGCTGTGTACCTACCTGATACTGACGTATACAGCTATGTATGTATTCTGTGCGCTGTTGTGTACCTACCTGATACTGACGTATACAGCTATGTATTTATTCTGTGCGCTGTTGTGTACCTACCTGATAATGACGTATACAGCTATGTATTTATTCTGTGCGCTGCTGTGTACCTACCTGATACTGATGTATACAGCTATGTATTTATTCTGTGCGCTGTTGTGTACCTACCTGATAATGACGTATACAGCTATGTATGTATTCTGTGCACTGCTGTGTACCTACCTGAATACTGACGTATACAGCTATGTATATATTATGTGCACTGCTGTGTACCTACCTGATACTGACGTATACATCTATGTATGTATTCTGTGAGCTGTTGTGTACCTACCTGATACTGACGTATACAGCTGATACTGATGTATACAGCTATGTATGTATTCTGTGCGCTGCTGTGTACCTACCTCATACTGACGTATACAGCTATGTATGTATTCTGTGCACTGCTGTGTACCTACCTGATACTGACGTATACAGCTATGTATGTATTCTGTGCGCTGTTGTGTACCTACCTGATACTGACGTATACAGCTATGTATGTATTCTGTGAGCTGTTGTGTACCTACCTGATACTGACGTATACAGCTATGTATGTATTCTGTGCGCTGCTGTGTACCTACCTGATACTGACGTATACAGCTATGTGACGTATACAGCTATGTATGTATTCTGTGCGCTGCTGTGTACCTACCTGATACTGACGTATACAGCTATGTGACGTATACAGCTATGTATATATTATGTGCACTGCTGTGTACCTACCTGATACTGACGTATACAGCTATGTATGTATTCTGTCCTCTGTTGTGTACCTACCTGATACTGACGTAAACAGCTATGTGACGTATACAGCTATGTATGTATTCTGTGCAGTGCTGTGTACCTACCTGATACTGACGTATACAGCTATGTATATATTCTGTGCACTGCTGTGTACCTACCTGATACTGACATATACAGCTATGTATGTATTCTGTGCACTGCTGTGTACCTACCTGATACTGACGTATACAGCTATGTATGTATTCTGTGCGCTGCTGTGTACCTACCTGATACTGACGTATACAGCTATGTATGTATTCTGTGCACTGCTGTGTACCTACCTGATACTGACGTATACAGCTATGTATGTATTCTGTGCACTGCTGTGTACCTACCTGATACTGACGTATACAGCTATGTATGTATTCTGTGCGCTGTTCTGTACCTACCTGATAATGACGTATACGGCTATGTATGTATTCTGTGCGCTGCTGTGTACCTACCTGATACTGACGTATACAGCTATGTATGTATTCTGTGCACTGCTGTGTACCTACCTGATACTGATGTATACAGCTATGTATGTATTCTGTGCGCTGCTGTGTACCTACCTCATACTGACGTATACAGCTATGTATATATTATGTGCGCTGTTGTGTACCTACCTGATACTGACGTATGCAGCTATGTATGTATTCTGTGCGCTGCTGTGTACCTACCTCATACTGACATATGCAGCTATGTATGTATTCTGTGCGCTGCTGTGTACCTACCTGATACTGACGTATGCAACTATGTATGTATTCTGTGCACTGCTGTGTACCTACCTGATACTGACGTATACAGCTATGTGACGTATACAGCTATGTATGTATTCTGTGCACTGCTGTGTACCTACCTGATACTGATGTATACAGCTATGTGACGTATACAGCTATGTATGTATTCTGTGCACTGCTGTGTACCTACCTGATACTGACGTATACAGCTATGTATATATTATGTGCGCTGCTGTGTACCTACCTGATACTGACGTATACAGCTATGTATGTATTCTGTGCGCTGCTGTGTGCCTACCTGATACTGACGTATACAGCTATGTATGTATTCTGTGCGCTGCTGTGTACCTACCTGATACTGACGTATACAGCTATGTATGTATTCTGTGCGCTGCTGTGTACCTACCTGATACTGACGTATACGGCTATGTATGTATTTTGTGCACTGCTGTGTACCTACCTGATACTGACGTATACAGCTATGTATGTATTCTGTGCGCTGCTGTGTACCTACCTGATACTGACGTATACAGCTATGTATATATTATGTGCACTGCTGTGTACCTACCTGATACTGACGTATACAGCTATGTATGTATTCTGTGCACTGCTGTGTACCTACCTGATACTGACGTATACAGCTATGTATATATTATGTGCACTGCTGTGTACCTACCTGATACTGACGTATACAGCTATGTATATATTATGTGCACTGCTGTGTACCTACCTGATACTGACGTATACAGCTATGTATGTATTCTGTGCACTGTTGTGTACCTACCTGATACTGACATATACAGCTATGTATGTATTCTGTGCGCTGTTGTGTACCTACCTGATACTGACGTATACAGCTATGTATGTATTCTGTGCGCTGTTGTGTACCTACCTGATACTGACGTATACAGCTATGTATGTATTCTGTGCGCTGTTGTGTACCTACCTGATAATGACGTATACAGCTATGTATGTATTATGTGCAGTGCTGTGTACCTACCTGATAATGACGTATACAGCTATGTATGTATTCTGTGCGCTGTTGTGTACCTACCTGATACTGACGTATACAGCTATGTATATATTATGTGCACTGCTGTGTACCTACCTGATACTGACGTATACAGCTATGTATGTATTCTGTGCACTGCTGTGTACCTACCTGATACTGACGTATACAGCTATGTATGTATTCTGTGCGCTGTTGTGTACCTACCTGATACTGACGTATACAGCTACATATCTATTCTGTGCGCTGTTGTGTACCTACCTGATACTGACGTATACAGCTACATATCTATTCTGTGCGCTGTTGTGTACCTACCTGATACTGACGTATACAGCTATGTATGTATTCTGTGCGCTGCTGTGTACCTACCTGATACTGACGTATACAGCTATGTATGTATTCTGTGCGCTGTTGTGTACCTACCTGATACTGACATATACAGCTATGTATGTATTCTGTGCGCTGTTGTGTACCTACCTGATACTGACGTATACAGCTATGTATGTATTCTGTGCGCTGTTGTGTACCTACCTGATAATGACGTATACAGCTATGTATGTATTCTGTGCACTGCTGTGTACCTACCTGAATACTGACGTATACAGCTATGTATATATTATGTGCACTGCTGTGTACCTACCTGATACTGACGTATACAGCTATGTATGTATTCTGTGTACCTACCTGATACTGACGTATACAGCTATGTATTTATTCTGTGCGCTGTTGTGTACCTACCTGATAATGACGTATACAGCTATGTATTTATTCTGTGCGCTGCTGTGTACCTACCTGATACTGATGTATACAGCTATGTATTTATTCTGTGCGCTGTTGTGTACCTACCTGATAATGACGTATACAGCTATGTATGTATTCTGTGCACTGCTGTGTACCTACCTGATACTGACTTATACAGCTATGTATATATTATGTGCACTGCTGTGTACCTACCTGATACTGACGTATACAGCTATGTATGTATTCTGTCCGCTGTTGTGTACCTACCTGATACTGACGTAAACAGCTATGTGACGTATACAGCTATGTATGTATTCTGTGCAGTGCTGTGTACCTACCTGATACTGACGTATACAGCTATGTATTTATTCTGTGCGCTGCTGTGTACCTACCTGATACTGACGTATACAGCTATGTATATATTCTGTGCGCTGTTGTGTACCTACCTGATACTGATGTATACAGCTATGTATGTATTCTGTGCGCTGCTGTGTACCTACCTGATACGGACATATACAGCTATGTATGTATTCTGTGCATTGCTGTGTACCTACCTGATACTGACGTATACAGCTATGTATGTATTATGTGCACTGCTGTGTACCTACCTGATACTGACGTATACAGCTATGTATGTATTCTGTGCACTGCTGTGTACCTACCTGATACTGACGTATACAGCTATGTATGTATTCTGTGCACTGCTGTGTACCTACCTGATACTGACGTATACAGCTATGTATCTATTCTGTGCGCTGTTGTGTACCTACCTGATACTGACGTATACAGCTATGTATGTATTCTGTGCGCTGCTGTGTACCTACCTGATACTGACGTATACAGCTATGTATGTATTCTGTGCGCTGTTGTGTACCTACCTGATACTGACGTATACAGCTATGTATGTATTCTGTGCGCTGTTGTGTACCTACCTGATACTGACGTATACAGCTATGTATGTATTCTGTGCGCTGCTGTGTACCTACCTGATACTGACATATACAGCTATGTATGTATTCTGTGCGCTGCTGTGTACCTACCTGATACTGACGTATACAGCTATGTATGTATTCTGTGCGCTGCTGTGTACCTACCTGATACTGACGTATACAGCTATGTATGTATTCTGTGCGCTGCTGTGTACCTACCTGATACTGACGTATACAGCTATGTATTTATTATGTGCACTGCTGTGTACCTACCTGATACTGACATATACAGCTATGTATATATTCTGTGCACTGCTGTGTACCTACCTGATACTGACGTATACAGCTATGTATGTATTCTGTGCGCTGTTGTGTACCTACCTGATACTGATGTATACAGCTATGTATGTATTCTGTGCACTGCTGTGTACCTACCTGATACTGACGTATACAGCTATGTATATATTATGTGCACTGCTGTGTACCTACCTGATACTGACGTATACAGCTATGTGACGTATACAGCTATGTATGTATTCTGTGCGCTGCTGTGTACCTACCTCATACTGACTTATACAGCTATGTATATATTATGTGCGCTGCTGTGTACCTACCTGATACTGACGTATACAGCTATGTATGTATTCTGTCCGCTGTTGTGTACCTACCTGATACTGACGTAAACAGCTATGTGACGTATACAGCTATGTATGTATTCTGTGCAGTGCTGTGTACCTACCTGATACTGACGTATACAGCTATGTATTTATTGTGTGCGCTGCTGTGTACCTACCTGATACTGATGTATACAGCTATGTATATATTCTGTGCGCTGTTGTGTACCTACCTGATACTGATGTATACAGCTATGTATGTATTCTGTGCACTGCTGTGCACCTATCTGATACGGACGTATACAGCTAGGTATGTATTCTGTGCGCTGCTGTGTACCTACCTGATACTGACGTATACAGCTATGTATGTATTCTGTGCGCTGCTGTGTACCTACCTGATACTGACGTATACAGCTATGTATGTATTCTGTGCGCTGTTGTGTACCTACCTGATACTGACGTATACAGCTATGTATGTATTCTGTGCGCTGTTGTGTACCTACCTGATACTGACATATACAGCTATGTATGTATTCTGTGCGCTGCTGTGTACCTACCTGATACTGACATATACAGCTATGTATGTATTCTGTGCGCTGCTGTGTACCTACCTGATACTGACGTATACAGCTATGTATGTATTCTGTGCGCTGCTGTGTACCTACCTGATACTGACGTATACAGCTATGTATGTATTCTGTGCGCTGCTGTGTACCTACCTGATACTGACGTATACAGCTATGTATTTATTATGTGCACTGCTGTGTACCTACCTGATACTGACATATACAGCTATGTATATATTCTGTGCACTGCTGTGTACCTACCTGATACTGACGTATACAGCTATGTATGTATTCTGTGCGCTGTTGTGTACCTACCTGATACTGATGTATACAGCTATGTATGTATTCTGTGCACTGCTGTGTACCTACCTGATACTGACGTATACAGCTATGTATATATTATGTGCACTGCTGTGTACCTACCTGATACTGACGTATACAGCTATGTGACGTATACAGCTATGTATGTATTCTGTGCGCTGCTGTGTACCTACCTCATACTGACTTATACAGCTATGTATATATTATGTGCACTGCTGTGTACCTACCTGATACTGACGTATACAGCTATGTATGTATTCTGTCCGCTGTTGTGTACCTACCTGATACTGACGTAAACAGCTATGTGACGTATACAGCTATGTATGTATTCTGTGCAGTGCTGTGTACCTACCTGATACTGACGTATACAGCTATGTATTTATTGTGTGCGCTGCTGTGTACCTACCTGATACTGATGTATACAGCTATGTATATATTCTGTGCGCTGTTGTGTACCTACCTGATACTGATGTATACAGCTATGTATGTATTCTGTGCACTGCTGTGCACCTATCTGATACGGACGTATACAGCTAGGTATGTATTCTGTGCGCTGCTGTGTACCTACCTGATACTGACGTATACAGCTATGTATTTATTCTGTGCACTGCTGTGTACCTACCTGATACGGACATATACAGCTATGTATGTATTCTGTGCGCTGCTGTGTACCTACCTGATACTGACGTTTACAGCTATGTATGTATTCTGTGCGCTGCTGTGTACCTACCTGATACTGACGTATACAGCTATGTATATATTATATGCACTGCTGTGTACCTACCTGATACTGATGTATACAGCTATGTATATATTCTGTGCGCTGCTGTGTACCTACCTGATACTGACGTATACAGCTATGTATTTATTCTGTGCGCTGTTGTGTACCTACCTGATACTGACGTATACAGCTATGTATGTATTCTGTGCACTGCTGTGTACCTACCTGATACTGACGTATACAGCTATGTATGTATTCTGTGCACTGCTGTGTACCTACCTGATACTGATGTATACAGCTATGTATGTATTCTGTGCACTGCTGTGTACCTACCTGATACTGACGTATACAGCTATGTATGTATTCTGTGCGCTGCTGTGTACCTACCTCATACTGACGTATACAGCTATGTATGTATTCTGTGCACTGCTGTGTACCTACCTGATACTGATGTATACAGCTATGTATGTATTCTGTGCGCTGTTGTGTACCTACCTGATACTGACGTATACAACTATGTATGTATTCTGTGCATTGCTGTGTACCTACCTGATACTGACGTATACAGCTATGTATGTATTCTGTGCACTGCTGTGTACCTACCTGATACTGATGTATACAGCTATGTATATATTCTGTGCGCTGTTGTGTACCTACCTGATACTGACGTATACAGCTATGTATGTATTCTGTGCAGTGCTGTGTACCTACCTGATACTGACGTATACAGCTATGTATTTAGTCTGTGCGCTGCTGTGTACCTACCTGATACTGACGTATACAGCTATGTATGTATTCTGTGCGCTGCTGTGTACCTACCTCATACTGACTTATACAGCTATGTATGTATTCTGTGCGCTGTTGTGTACCTACCTGATACTGACGTATACAGCTATGTATGTATTCTGTGCGCTGTTGTGTACCTACCTGATACTGACGTATACAGCTATGTATGTATTCTGTGCGCTGTTGTGTACCTACCTGATACTGACGTATACAGCTATGTATGTATTCTGTGCATTGCTGTGTACCTACCTGATACTGATGTATACAGCTATGTATGTATTCTGTGCGCTGCTGTGTACCTACCTGATACTGACGTATACAGCTATGTATGTATTCTGTGCACTGCTGTGTACCTACCTGATACTGACGTATACAGCTATGTATGTATTCTGTGCACTGCTGTGTACCTACCTCATACTGACGTATACAGCTATGTATGTATTCTGTGCGCTGCTGTGTACCTACCTGATACTGACGTATACAGCTATGTATGTATTCTGTGCGCTGCTGTGTACCTACATGATACTGACGTATACAGCTATGTATGTATTCTGTGCACTGCTGTGTACCTACCTGATACTGACGTATACAGCTATGTATGTATTCTGTGCGCTGCTGTGTACCTACCTGATACTGACGTATACAGCTATGTATATATTATGTGCACTGCTGTGTACCTACCTGATACTGACGTATACAGCTATGTGACGTATACAGCTATGTATGTATTCTGTGTGCTGCTGTGTACCTACCCGATACTGACGTATACAGCTATGTATGTATTCTGTGCGCTGCTGTGTACCTACCTGATACTGACGTATACAGATATGTATGTATTCTGTGTGCTGCTGTGTACCTACCTGATACTGACGTATACAGCTATGTGACGTATACAGCTATGTATGTATTCTGTGTGCTGCTGTGTACCTACCTGATACTGACGTATACAGCTATGTATGTATTCTGTGCGCTGCTGTGTACCTACCTGATACTGACGTATACAGCTATGTATATATTATGTGCACTGCTGTGTACCTACCTGATACTGACGTATACAGCTATGTATGTATTCTGTGCGCTGCTGTGTACCTACCTGATACTGACGTATACAGCTATGTATGTATTCTGTGCGCTGCTGTGTACCTTCCTGATACTGACGTATACAGCTATGTATGTATTCTGTGCACTGCTGTGTACCTACCTCATACTGACGTATACAGCTATGTATGTATTCTGTGCGCTGCTGTGTACCTACCTGATACTGACGTATACAGCTATGTATGTATTCTGTGCGCTGCTGTGTACCTACATGATACTGACGTATACAGCTATGTATGTATTCTGTGCACTGCTGTGTACCTACCTGATACTGACGTATACAGCTATGTATGTATTCTGTGCGCTGCTGTGTACCTACCTGATACTGACGTATACAGCTATGTATATATTATGTGCACTGCTGTGTACCTACCTTATACTGACGTATACAGCTATGTATGTATTCTGTGCGCTGTTGTGTACCTACCTGATACTGACGTATACAGCTATGTGACGTATACAGCTATGTATGTATTCTGTGTGCTGCTGTGTACCTACCTGATACTGACGTATACAGCTATGTATGTATTCTGTGCGCTGCTGTGTACCTACCTGATACTGACGTATACAGCTATGTATATATTATGTGCACTGCTGTGTACCTACCTGATACTGACGTATACAGCTATGTATGTATTCTGTGCGCTGTTGTGTACCTGCCTGATACTGACGTATACAGCTATGTGACGTATACAGCTATGTATGTATTCTGTGTGCTGCTGTGTACCTACCTGATACTGACGTATACAGCTATGTATGTATTCTGTGCGCTGTTGTGTACCTACCTGATACTGACGTATACAGCTATGTATGTATTCTGTGCGCTGCTGTGTACCTACCTGATACTGACGTATACAGCTATGTATGTATTCTGTGCGCTGCTGTGTACCTACCTGATACTGACGTATACAGCTATGTATGTATTCTGTGCGCACTGCTGTGTACCTACCTGATACTGACGTATACAGCTATGTATGTATTCTGTGCACTGCTGTGTACCTACCTGATACTGACGTATACAGCTATGTATGTATTCTGTGCACTGCTGTGTACCTACCTGATACTGACATGTACAGCTATGTATGTATTCTGTGCACTGCTGTGTACCTACCTGATACTGATGTATGCAGCTATGTATGTATTCTGTGCGCTGCTGTGTACCTACCTGATAATGACGTATACAGCTATGTATGTATTCTGTGCGCTGTTGTGTACCTACCTGATACTGACGTATACAGCTATGTGACGTATACAGCTATGTATGTATTCTGTGCGCTGCTGTGTACCTACCTGATACTGACGTATACAGCTATGTATATATTATGTGCGCTGCTGTGTACCTACCTGATACTGACGTATACAGCTATGTATGTATTCTGTGCGCTGTTGTGTACCTACCTGATACTGACGTATACAGCTATGTGACGTATACAGCTATGTATGTATTCTGTGTGCTGCTGTGTACCTACCTGATACTGACGTATACAGCTATGTATGTATTATGTGCACTGCTGTGTACCTACCTGATACTGACATGTACAGCTATGTATGTATTCTGTGCACTGCTGTGTACCTACCTGATACTGATGTATGCAGCTATGTATGTATTCTGTGCACTGCTGTGTACCTACCTGATACTGACGTATACAGCTATGTATGTATTCTGTGCGCTGTTGTGTACCTACCTGATACTGATGTATACAGCTATGTGACGTATACAGCTATGTATGTATTCTGTGCGCTGCTGTGTACCTACCTGATACTGACGTATACAGCTATGTATATATTATGTGCACTGCTGTGTACCTACCTGATACTGACGTATACAACTACATATCTATTCTGTGCACTTCTGTGTACCTACCTGATACTGACGTATACAGCTACATATCTATTCTGTGCACTGCTGTGTACCTACCTGATACTGACGTATACAGCTATGTATGTATTCTGTGCACTGCTGTGTACCTACCTGATACTGACGTATACAGCTACATATCTATTCTGTGCACTGCTGTGTACCTACCTGATACTGACGTATACAGCTATGTATCTATTCTGTGCACTGCTGTGTACCTACCTGATACTGACGTATACAGCTATGTATGTATTCTGTGCGCTGCTGTGTACCTACCTGATACTGATGTATACAGCTATGTATATATTATAGTAATAGGTAATCCCCAGAAAAGAGGACAAAAGACGGCTGAGAAATCATCCACGGCTGGTTCAAAAAAGGTATTTATTGAAGCAAGGTGCTAGTACATTAGGTGAGAGCAAAGCCTTAACCCCTGACGCGTTTCGCGCATGCGTACATGCGCTTCATCTGATGAAGCGCATGTACGCATGCGCGAAACGCGTCAGGTGTTAAGGCTTTGCTCTCACCTAATGTACTAGCACCTTGCTTCAATAAATACCTTTTTTGAACCAGCCGTGGATGATTTCTCAGCCGTCTTTTGTCCTCTTTTCTGGGGATTACCTATTACTATATTCAGCGGATGAGATACCGCTTTGGCTGTCTATCACCCGGAAAACCTATAACCAGACCTGAAGAGCCGGTTACTTAGGACCCAGTGGACACCTGGTTTGTCCCGAGGAATTTGCCGTACGACGCTGCACGTTCTCCTCACGCCTACAGCGGACCTCCTGTGCAACACCTGGTTTGTCCTGAGGAATCTGCCGTGCGACGCTGCACGTTCCCCTCACGCTTACAGCGGACCTCCTGTGCGACACGGCACATCACTCTGATGTCAGAGCCTTGGTCGTTTGAGGACAAGTGGAAACGAGGACACAGCCATCTCCCTCCGTCGGAACTTGGGGGCTCTAGCCTATCGAGGATCTTCGGAGGACGCTGCCTGGAACCATTACATTGGTAATTAAACCTCCTGGTCCACTTATTTTGAAGGTACTTTTCATTTCTACTGTGTACATCCCAATTGTACATCGGCTCTAAGGGTCCGGAGGGACGTCTACATTACAACTTGTTTTCCCACAGTTTGTTTCTTGCCGTCAGGAACTTCCATAGCGCTTTCTATACACATAGATATAGCGCTATACTTAAGAATATACTGGGAATATACTTGGAACATTCTATATCAATGTAATTCTGGACTTCACCATTTGAATTTCCACAATTTTGCAAGTATAGCAAACCGTTTTTAGCAACTATGGGAAATGCTAACTACGAAGTATTGTAACATTGTTTAGATATATACATTGTCTCTATACACACTGTTGTAAGATCCCCTATTATCTATACCTGCTAATAATCCTCTTTTGCTCTAGGTATTTTTATGTATATATTATGTGCACTGCTGTGTACCTACCTGATACTGACGTATACAGCTATGTATGTATTCTGTGCACTGCTGTGTACCTACCTGATACTGACGTATACAGCTATGTATGTATTCTGTGCACTGCTGTGTACCTACCTGATACTGACGTATACAGCTATGTATGTATTCTGTGCGCTGTTGTGTACCTACCTGATACTGATGTATACAGCTATGTATGTATTCTGTGCACTGCTGTGTACCTACCTGATACTGACGTATACAGCTATGTATATATTATGTGCACTGCTGTGTACCTACCTGATACTGACGTATACAGCTATGTGACGTATACAGCTATGTATGTATTCTGTGCGCTGCTGTGTACCTACCTCATACTGACTTATACAGCTATGTATATATTATGTGCGCTGCTGTGTACCTACCTGATACTGACGTATACAGCTATGTATGTATTCTGTCCGCTGTTGTGTACCTACCTGATACTGACGTAAACAGCTATGTGACGTATACAGCTATGTATGTATTCTGTGCAGTGCTGTGTACCTACCTGATACTGACGTATACAGCTATGTATTTATTGTGTGCGCTGCTGTGTACCTACCTGATACTGATGTATACAGCTATGTATATATTCTGTGCGCTGTTGTGTACCTACCTGATACTGATGTATACAGCTATGTATGTATTCTGTGCACTGCTGTGCACCTATCTGATACGGACGTATACAGCTAGGTATGTATTCTGTGCGCTGCTGTGTACCTACCTGATACTGACGTATACAGCTATGTATTTATTCTGTGCACTGCTGTGTACCTACCTGATACGGACATATACAGCTATGTATGTATTCTGTGCGCTGCTGTGTACCTACCTGATACTGACGTTTACAGCTATGTATGTATTCTCTGCGCTGCTGTGTACCTACCTGATACTGACGTATACAGCTATGTATATATTATATGCACTGCTGTGTACCTACCTGATACTGATGTATACAGCTATGTATATATTCTGTGCGCTGCTGTGTACCTACCTGATACTGACGTATACAGCTATGTATGTATTCTGTGCATTGCTGTGTACCTACCTGATACTGACGTATACAGCTATGTATGTATTATGTGCACTGCTGTGTACCTACCTGATACTGACGTATACAGCTATGTATGTATTCTGTGCGCTGTTGTGTACGTACCTGATACTGACGTATACAGCTATGTATGTATTCTGTGCACTGCTGTGTACCTACCTGATACTGATGTATACAGCTATGTATGTATTCTGTGCACTGCTGTGTACCTACCTGATACTGACGTATACAGCTATGTATGTATTCTGTGCGCTGTTGTGTACGTAGCTGATACTGACGTATACAGTTATGTATGTATTCTGTGCGCTGCTGTGTAACTACCTGATACTGACGTATACAGCTATGTATGTATTCTGTGCGCTGCTGTGTACCTACCTCATACTGACGTATACAGCTATGTATGTATTCTGTGCACTGCTGTGTACCTACCTGATACTGATGTATACAGCTATGTATGTATTCTGTGCGCTGTTGTGTACCTACCTGATACTGACGTATACAACTATGTATGTATTCTGTGCATTGCTGTGTACCTACCTGATACTGACGTATACAGCTATGTATGTATTCTGTGCACTGCTGTGTACCTACCTGATACTGATGTATACAGCTATGTATATATTCTGTGCGCTGTTGTGTACCTACCTGATACTGACGTATACAGCTATGTATGTATTCTGTGCAGTGCTGTGTACCTACCTGATACTGACGTATACAGCTATGTATTTAGTCTGTGCGCTGCTGTGTACCTACCTGATACTGACGTATACAGCTATGTATGTATTCTGTGCGCTGCTGTGTACCTACCTCATACTGACTTATACAGCTATGTATGTATTCTGTGCGCTGTTGTGTACCTACCTGATACTGACGTATACAGCTATGTATGTATTCTGTGCGCTGTTGTGTACCTACCTGATACTGACGTATACAGCTATGTATGTATTCTGTGCGCTGTTGTGTACCTACCTGATACTGACGTATACAGCTATGTATGTATTCTGTGCACTGCTGTGTACCTACCTGATACTGATGTATACAGCTATGTATGTATTCTGTGCGCTGCTGTGTACCTACCTGATACTGACGTATACAGCTATGTATGTATTCTGTGCACTGCTGTGTACCTACCTGATACTGACGTATACAGCTATGTATGTATTCTGTGCACTGCTGTGTACCTACCTCATACTGACGTATACAGCTATGTATGTATTCTGTGCGCTGCTGTGTACCTACCTGATACTGACGTATACAGCTATGTATGTATTCTGTGCGCTGCTGTGTACCTACCTGATACTGACGTATACAGCTATGTATGTATTCTGTGCACTGCTGTGTACCTACCTGATACTGACGTATACAGCTATGTATGTATTCTGTGCGCTGCTGTGTACCTACCTGATACTGACGTATACAGCTATGTATATATTATGTGCACTGCTGTGTACCTACCTGATACTGACGTATACAGCTATGTGACGTATACAGCTATGTATGTATTCTGTGTGCTGCTGTGTACCTACCCGATACTGACGTATACAGCTATGTATGTATTCTGTGCGCTGCTGTGTACCTACCTGATACTGACGTATACAGATATGTATGTATTCTGTGTGCTGCTGTGTACCTACCTGATACTGACGTATACAGCTATGTGACGTATACAGCTATGTATGTATTCTGTGTGCTGCTGTGTACCTACCTGATACTGACGTATACAGCTATGTATGTATTCTGTGCGCTGCTGTGTACCTACCTGATACTGACGTATACAGCTATGTATATATTATGTGCACTGCTGTGTACCTACCTGATACTGACGTATACAGCTATGTATGTATTCTGTGCGCTGTTGTGTACCTGCCTGATACTGACGTATACAGCTATGTGACGTATACAGCTATGTATGTATTCTGTGTGCTGCTGTGTACCTACCTGATACTGACGTATACAGCTATGTATGTATTCTGTGCGCTGTTGTGTACCTACCTGATACTGACGTATACAGCTATGTATGTATTCTGTGCGCTGCTGTGTACCTACCTGATACTGACGTATACAGCTATGTATGTATTCTGTGCGCTGCTGTGTACCTTCCTGATACTGACGTATACAGCTATGTATGTATTCTGTGCACTGCTGTGTACCTACCTCATACTGACGTATACAGCTATGTATGTATTCTGTGCGCTGCTGTGTACCTACCTGATACTGACGTATACAGCTATGTATGTATTCTGTGCGCTGCTGTGTACCTACATGATACTGACGTATACAGCTATGTATGTATTCTGTGCACTGCTGTGTACCTACCTGATACTGACGTATACAGCTATGTATGTATTCTGTGCGCTGCTGTGTACCTACCTGATACTGACGTATACAGCTATGTATATATTATGTGCACTGCTGTGTACCTACCTTATACTGACGTATACAGCTATGTATGTATTCTGTGCGCTGTTGTGTACCTACCTGATACTGACGTATACAGCTATGTGACGTATACAGCTATGTATGTATTCTGTGTGCTGCTGTGTACCTACCTGATACTGACGTATACAGCTATGTATGTATTCTGTGCGCTGCTGTGTACCTACCTGATACTGACGTATACAGCTATGTATATATTATGTGCACTGCTGTGTACCTACCTGATACTGACGTATACAGCTATGTATGTATTCTGTGCGCTGTTGTGTACCTGCCTGATACTGACGTATACAGCTATGTGACGTATACAGCTATGTATGTATTCTGTGTGCTGCTGTGTACCTACCTGATACTGACGTATACAGCTATGTATGTATTCTGTGCGCTGTTGTGTACCTACCTGATACTGACGTATACAGCTATGTATGTATTCTGTGCGCTGCTGTGTACCTACCTGATACTGACATATACAGCTATGTATGTATTCTGTGCGCTGCTGTGTACCTACCTGATACTGACGTATACAGCTATGTATGTATTCTGTGCGCACTGCTGTGTACCTACCTGATACTGACGTATACAGCTATGTATGTATTCTGTGCACTGCTGTGTACCTACCTGATACTGACGTATACAGCTATGTATGTATTCTGTGCACTGCTGTGTACCTACCTGATACTGACATGTACAGCTATGTATGTATTCTGTGCACTGCTGTGTACCTACCTGATACTGATGTATGCAGCTATGTATGTATTCTGTGCGCTGCTGTGTACCTACCTGATAATGACGTATACAGCTATGTATGTATTCTGTGCGCTGTTGTGTACCTACCTGATACTGACGTATACAGCTATGTGACGTATACAGCTATGTATGTATTCTGTGCGCTGCTGTGTACCTACCTGATACTGACGTATACAGCTATGTATGTATTATGTGCGCTGCTGTGTACCTACCTGATACTGACGTATACAGCTATGTATGTATTCTGTGCGCTGTTGTGTACCTACCTGATACTGACGTATACAGCTATGTGACGTATACAGCTATGTATGTATTCTGTGTGCTGCTGTGTACCTACCTGATACTGACGTATACAGCTATGTATGTATTATGTGCACTGCTGTGTACCTACCTGATACTGACATGTACAGCTATGTATGTATTCTGTGCACTGCTGTGTACCTACCTGATACTGATGTATGCAGCTATGTATGTATTCTGTGCACTGCTGTGTACCTACCTGATACTGACGTATACAGCTATGTATGTATTCTGTGCGCTGTTGTGTACCTACCTGATACTGATGTATACAGCTATGTGACGTATACAGCTATGTATGTATTCTGTGCGCTGCTGTGTACCTACCTGATACTGACGTATACAGCTATGTATATATTATGTGCACTGCTGTGTACCTACCTGATACTGACGTATACAACTACATATCTATTCTGTGCACTTCTGTGTACCTACCTGATACTGACGTATACAGCTACATATCTATTCTGTGCACTGCTGTGTACCTACCTGATACTGACGTATACAGCTATGTATGTATTCTGTGCACTGCTGTGTACCTACCTGATACTGACGTATACAGCTACATATCTATTCTGTGCACTGCTGTGTACCTACCTGATACTGACGTATACAGCTATGTATCTATTCTGTGCACTGCTGTGTACCTACCTGATACTGACGTATACAGCTATGTATGTATTCTGTGCGCTGCTGTGTACCTACCTGATACTGATGTATACAGCTATGTATATATTATAGTAATAGGTAATCCCCAGAAAAGAGGACAAAAGACGGCTGAGAAATCATCCACGGCTGGTTCAAAAAAGGTATTTATTGAAGCAAGGTGCTAGTACATTAGGTGAGAGCAAAGCCTTAACACCTGACGCGTTTCGCGCATGCGTACATGCGCTTCATCTGATGAAGCGCATGTACGCATGCGCGAAACGCGTCAGGGGTTAAGGCTTTGCTCTCACCTAATGTACTAGCACCTTGCTTCAATAAATACCTTTTTTGAACCAGCCGTGGATGATTTCTCAGCCGTCTTTTGTCCTCTTTTCTGGGGATTACCTATTACTATATTCAGCGGATGAGATACCGCTTTGGCTGTCTATCACCCGGAAAACCTATAACCAGACCTGAAGAGCCGGTTACTTAGGACCCAGTGGACACCTGGTTTGTCCCGAGGAATTTGCCGTACGACGCTGCACGTTCTCCTCACGCCTACAGCGGACCTCCTGTGCAACACCTGGTTTGTCCTGAGGAATCTGCCGTGCGACGCTGCACGTTCCCCTCACGCTTACAGCGGACCTCCTGTGCGACACGGCACATCACTCTGATGTCAGAGCCTTGGTCGTTTGAGGACAAGTGGAAACGAGGACACAGCCATCTCCCTCCGTCGGAACTTGGGGGCTCTAGCCTATCGAGGATCTTCGGAGGACGCTGCCTGGAACCATTACATTGGTAATTAAACCTCCTGGTCCACTTATTTTGAAGGTACTTTTCATTTCTACTGTGTACATCCCAATTGTACATCGGCTCTAAGGGTCCGGAGGGACGTCTACATTACAACTTGTTTTCCCACAGTTTGTTTCTTGCCGTCAGGAACTTCCATAGCGCTTTCTATACACATAGATATAGCGCTATACTTAAGAATATACTGGGAATATACTTGGAACATTCTATATCAATGTAATTCTGGACTTCACCATTTGAATTTCCACAATTTTGCAAGTATAGCAAACCGTTTTTAGCAACTATGGGAAATGCTAACTACGAAGTATTGTAACATTGTTTAGATATATACATTGTCTCTATACACACTGTTGTAAGATCCCCTATTATCTATACCTGCTAATAATCCTCTTTTGCTCTAGGTATTTTTATGTATATATTATGTGCACTGCTGTGTACCTACCTGATACTGACGTATACAGCTATGTATGTATTCTGTGCACTGCTGTGTACCTACCTGATACTGACGTATACAGCTATGTATGTATTCTGTGCACTGCTGTGTACCTACCTGATACTGACGTATACAGCTATGTATGTATTCTGTGCGCTGCTGTGTACCTACCTGATACTGACGTATACAGCTATGTATGTATTCTGTGCACTGCTGTGTACCTACCTGATACTGACGTATACAGCTATGTATGTATTCTGTGCGCTGTTGTGTACCTACCTGATACTGACGTATACAGCTGATACTGATGTATACAGCTATGTATGTATTCTGTGCGCTGCTGTGTACCTACCTGATACTGACGTATACAGCTATGTATGTATTCTGTGCACTGCTGTGTACCTACCTGATACGGACGTATACAGCTATGTATGTATTCTGTGCACTGCTGTGTACCTACCTGATACGGACGTATACAGCTATGTATGTATTCTGTGCACTGCTGTGTACCTACCTGATACGGACGTATACAGCTATGTATGTATTCTGTGCACTGCTGTGTACCTACCTGATACTGATGTATACAGCTATGTATGTATTCTGTGCGCTGCTGTGTACCTACCTGATACTGACATATACAGCTATGTATGTATTCTGTGCACTGCTGTGTACCTACCTCATACTGACGTATACAGCTATGTATATATTCTGTGCACTGCTGTGTACCTACCTGATACTGACGTATGCGGCTTTTTATATGTTTGCTGTGAGCCCTTAGGATCTGCTGTACTAGTGAAAAAGGGGTAGTGTACAAGCGCTAAGGTAATCCCCAAGCTGTATCCAAACAGAGATCCTAACCAACCTCCAAAAAATATGCACAAGTAGTAAGAAGTGAATACAGCGCCAACAAGAGGCCAAGGGATAAATATACTCACAGAGAGATAAAAGATTATTTAATGAACCATGTTAAAAAGCATCAGTAAAAAATGTAAAAAACTCATAGATAAAATTACAAAAACAGGAATATCTTGCAGGAGCGGCTAAAGCTGATAATTACAATAAAAACAAAGATAATCACAGGTGATCAGTGTGAGTGGCTAAAGCTGATAATTACAATAAAAACAGAGATAATCACAGGTGATCAGTGTGAGTGGCTAAAGCTGATAATTACAATAAAAACAGAGATAATCACAGGTAATCAGTGTGAGCGGCTAAAGCTGATAATTACAATAAAAACAGAGATAATCACAGGTGATCAGTGTGAGTGGCTAAAGCTGATAATTACAATAAAAACAGAGATAATCACAGGTGATCAGTGTGAGCGGCTAAAGCTGATAATTACAATAAAAACAGAGATAATCACAGGTGATCAGTGTGAGTGGCTAAAGCTGATAATTACAATAAAAACAGAGATAATCACAGGTGATCAGTGTGAGTGGCTAAAGCTGATAATTACAATAAAAGCAGAGATAATCACAGGTGATCAGTGTGAGCGGCTAAAGCTGATAATTACAATAAAAACAGAGATAATCACAGGTGATCAGTGTGAGCGGCTAAAGCTGATAATTACAATAAAAACAGAGATAATCACAGGTGATCAGTGTGAGTGGCTAAAGCTGATAATTACAATAAAAGCAGAGATAATCACAGGTGATCAGTGTGAGTGGCTAAAGCTGATAATTACAGTAAAAACAGAGATAATCACAGGTGATCAGTGTGAGTGGCTAAAGCTGATAATTACAATAAAAACAGAGATAATCACAGGTGATCAGTGTGAGTGGCTAAAGCTGATAATTACAATAAAAACAGAGATAATCACAGGTGATCAGTGTGAGTGGCTAAAGCTGATAATTACAGTAAAAGCAGAGATAATCACAGGTGATCAGTGTGAGTGGCTAAAGCTGAAAATTACAATAAAAACAGAGATAATCACAGGTGATCAGTGTGAGCGGCTAAAGCTGATAATTACAATAAAAGCAGAGATAATCACAGGTGATCAGTGTGAGTGGCTAAAGCTGATAATTACAATAAAAACAGAGATAATCACAGGTGATCAGTGTGATTGGCTAAAGCTGATAATTACAATAAAAACAGAGATAATCACAGGTGATCAGTGTGAGCGGCTAAAGCTGATAATTACAATAAAAGCAGAGATAATCACAGGTGATCAGTGTGAGTGGCTAAAGCTGATAATTACAATAAAAACAGAGATAATCACAGGTGATCAGTGTGAGCGGCTAAAGCTGATAATTACAATAAAAACAGAGATAATCACAGGTGATCAGTGTGAGTGGCTAAAGCTGATAATTACAATAAAAACAGAGATAATCACAGGTGATCAGTGTGAGCGGCTAAAGCTGATAATTACAATAAAAACAGAGATAATCACAGGTGATCAGTGTGAGCGGCTAAAGCTGATAATTACAATAAAAACAGAGATAATCACAGGTGATCAGTGTGAGCGGCTAAAGCTGATAATTACAATAAAAACAGAGATAATCACAGGTGATCAGTGTGAGTGGCTAAAGCTGATAATTACAATAAAAGAAGAGATAATCACAGGTGATCAGTGTGAGTGGCTAAAGCTGATAATTACAATAAAAGCAGAGATAATCACAGGTGATCAGTGTGAGCGGCTAAAGCTGATAATTACAATAAAAACAGAGATAATGACAGGTGATCCGTGTGAGCGGCTAAAGCTGATAATTACAATAAAAACAGAGATAATCACAGGTGATCAGTGTGAGTGGCTAAAGCTGATAATTACAATAAAAACAGAGATAATCACAGGTGATCAGTGTGAGCGGCTAAAGCTGATAATTACAATAAAAACAGATAATCACAGGTGATCAGTGTGAGCGGCTAAAGCTGATAATTACAATAAAAACAGAGATAATCAAAGGTGATCAGTGTGAGCGGCTAAAGCTGATAATTACAATAAAAACAGAGATAATCACAGGTGATCAGTGTGAGTGGCTAAAGCTGATAATTACAATAAAAGAAGAGATAATCACAGGTGATCAGTGTGAGCGGCTAAAGCTGATAATTACAATAAAAGCAGAGATAATCACAGGTGATCAGTGTGAGTGGCTAAAGCTGATAATTACAATAAAAGCAGAGATAATCACAGGTGATCAGTGTGAGCGGCTAAAGCTGATAATTACAATAAAAGCAGAGATAATCACAGGTGATCAGTGTGAGCGGCTAAAGCTGATAATTACAATAAAAGCAGAGATAATCACAGGTGATCAGTGTGAGTGGCTAAAGCTGATAATTACAATAAAAACAGAGATAATCACAGGTGATCAGTGTGAGCGGCTAAAGCTGATAATTACAATAAAAACAGAGATAATCACAGGTGATCAGTGTGAGTGGCTAAAGCTGATAATTACAGTAAAAACAGAGATAATCACAGGTGATCAGTGTGAGTGGCTAAAACTGATAATTACAATAAAAACAAAGATAATCACAGGTGATCAGTGTGAGCGGCTAAAGCTGATAATTACAATAAAAACAAAGATAATCACAGGTGATCAGTGTGAGTGGCTAAAGCTGATAATTACAATAAAAACAGAGATAATCACAGGTGATCAGTGTGAGCGGCTAAAGCTGATAATTACAATAAAAACAGAGATAATCACAGGTGATCAGTGTGAGTGGCTAAAGCTGATAATTACAATAAAAGCAGAGATAATCACAGGTGATCAGTGTGAGCGGCTAAAGCTGATAATTACAATAAAAGCAGAGATAATCACAGGTGATCAGTGTGAGTGGCTAAAGCTGATAATTACAATAAAAGCAGAGATAATCACAGGTGATCAGTGTGAGCGGCTAAAGCTGATAATTACAATAAAAACAGAGATAATCACAGGTGATCAGTGTGAGCGGCTAAAGCTGATAATTAAAATAAAAACAGAGATAATCACAGGTGATCAGTGTGAGCGGCTAAAGCTGATAATTACAATAAAAACAGAGATAATCACAGGTGATCAGTGTGAGCGGCTAAAGCTGATAATTACAATAAAAACAGAGATAATCACAGGTGATCAGTGTGAGTGGCTAAAGCTGATAATTACAATAAAAACAGAGATAATCACAGGTGATCAGTGTGAGTGGCTAAAGCTGATAATTACAATAAAAACAGAGATAATCACAGGTGATCAGTGTGAGCTGCTAACGCTGATAATTACAATAAAAACAGAGATGATCACAGGCGATCCGTGTGAGTGGCTAAAGCTGATAATTACAATAAAAACAGAGATAATCACAGGTGATCAGTGTGAGCGGCTAAAGCTGATAATTACAATAAAAACAGAGATAATCACAGGTGATCAGTGTGAGTGGCTAAAGCTGATAATTACAATAAAAACAGAGATAATCACAGGTGATCAGTGTGAGCGGCTAAAGCTGATAATTACAATAAAAACAGAGATAATCACAGGTGATCAGTGTGAGCGGCTAAAGCTGATAATTACAATAAAAACAGAGATAATCACAGGTGATCAGTGTGAGCGGCTAAAGCTGATAATTACAATAAAAACAGAGATAATCACAGGTGATCAGTGTGAGTGGCTAAAGCTGATAATTACAATAAAAACAGAGATAATCACAGGTGATCAGTGTGAGCGGCTAAAGCTGATAATTACAATAAAAACAGAGATAATCACAGGTGATCAGTGTGAGCGGCTAAAGCTGATAATTACAATAAAAACAGAGATAATCACAGGTGATCAGTGTGAGCGGCTAAAGCTGATAATTACAATAAAAGCAGAGAATCACAGGTGATCAGTGTGAGTGGTACACCAGATTAAGAGTGTAAACTAGTGAAAGTGTTATAGTTGTACTTAGGCTTATTCTGTGTCACTAGTTTACACTCTTACTCTGGTGTACCACTCACACTGATCACCTGTGATTATCTCTGTTTTTATTGTATTTATCAGCTTTAGCCACTCACACTGATCACCTGTGATTATCTCTGTTTTTATTGTAATTATCATCTTTAGCCACTCACACTGATCACCTGTGATTATCTCTGTTTTTATTGTAATTATCAGCTTTAGCCACTCACACTGATCACCTGTGATTATCTCTGCTTTTATTGTAATTATCAGCTTTAGCCACTCACACTGATCACCTGTGATTATCTCTGCTTTTATTGTAATTATCAGCTTTAGCCACTCACACTGATCACCTGTGATTATCTCTGCTTTTATTGTAATTATCAGCTTTAGCCACTCACACTGATCACCTGTGATTATCTTTGTTTTTATTGTAATTATCAGTTTTAGCCACTCACACTGATCACCTGTGATTATCTCTGTTTTTATTGTAATTATCAGCTTTAGCCACTCACACTGATCACCTGTCATTATCTCTGTTTTTATTGTAATTATCAGCTTTAGCCACTCACACTGATCACCTGTGATTATCTCTGTTTTTATTGTAATTATCAGCTTTAGCCACTCACACTGATCACCTGTGATTATCTCTGTTTTTATTGTAATTATCAGCTTTAGCCGCTCACACTGATTACCTGTGATTATCTCTGTTTTTATTGTAATTATCAGCTTTAGCCACTCACACTGATCACCTGTGATTATCTCTGCTTTTATTGTAATTATCAGCTTTAGCCACTCACACTGATCACCTGTGATTATCTCTGCTTTTATTGTAATTATCAGCTTTAGCCGCTCACACTGATCACCTGTGATTATCTCTTCTTTTATTGTAATTATCAGCTTTAGCCGCTCCTGCAAGATATTCCTGTTTTTGTAATTTTATCTATGAGTTTTTTTACATTTTTTACTGATGCTTTTTAACATGGTTCATTAAATAATCTTCTTTTATCTCTCTGTGAGTATATTTATCCCTTGGCCTCTTGTTGGCGCTGTATTCACTTCTTACGATCTGCTGTACTAAGCAGGTTCTGGGCTCCTCTGCACATTGTGGCTGGCACAGACTCTATGGGCCCTCAGGTTCTTCTCTGCTGTACTAACCTGGTTCTGGGCTCCTCTGCACATTGTGGCTGGCACAGACTCTATGGGCCCTCAGGTTCTTCTCTGCTGTACTAACCTGGTTCTGGGCTCCTCTGCACATTATGGCTGGCACAGACTCTATGGGCCCTCAGGTTCTTCTCTGCTGTACTAAGCAGGTTCTGGGCTCCTCTGCACATTGTGGCTGGCACAGACTCTATGGGCCCTCAGGTTCTTCTCTGCTGTACTAACCTGGTTCTGGGCTCCTCTGCACATTATGGCTGGCACAGACTCTATGGGCCCTCAGGTTCTTCTCTGCTGTACTAACCTGGTTCTGGGCTCCTCTGCACATTGTGGCTGACACAAACTCTATGGGCCCTCAGGTTCTTCTCTGCTGTACTAACCTGGTTCTGGGCTCTTCTGCACATTGTGGCTGGCACAGACTCTATGGGCCCTCAGGTTCTTCTCTGCTGTACTAACCTGGTTCTGGGCTCCTTTGCACATTGGGGCTGGGGACAGATTCTATGGTCAGGACTGGGGAGGCTGCTTTACTCACCTCCTGAATTATCTTCATCGTCAGAGTGTTGTGGAAGGAAAGAGACGGATGTGTTAGGGCTGGTTACTTGGTCTAATATATGTCATTTATTGTGTAAGAGTGACCAGGACAAGCAATAAGTGACCCTTTAACTAGGTATTGTGATAGAACTCAGAGAATCTGCTGAATCATGCCAACGACCTGCATGATTGCTTCACAGATTACCCTTTGTAATCACGTCACACTTACACCTAGAAAAGGAAACGCTGATAATAAACTTATACCTAGAGAAGGAAATGCTGATAATACACTTACACCTAGAAAAGGAACTGCTGATATTACACTTACACCTAGAGAAGGAACTGCTGATAATACACTTACACCTAGAGAAGGAACTGCTGATAATACACTTACACCTAGAGAAGGAACTGCTGATATTACACTTACACCTAGAGAAGGATTTGATGATAATACACTTACACCTAGAGAAGGAACCGCTGATAATACACTTACACCTAGAGAAGGAACCGCTGATAATACACTTACACCTAGAGAAGGAACCGCTGATAATACACTTACACCTAGAGAAGGAACTGCTGATATTACACTTACACCTAGAGAAGGATTTGATGATAATACACTTACACCTAGAGAAGGAACCGCTGATAATACACTTACACCTAGAGAAGGAACTGCTGATAACACACTTACACCTAGAGAAGGAACCGCTGATAATACACTTACACCTAGAGAAGGAACTGCTGATATTACACTTACACCTAGAGAAGTAACTGCTGATAATACACTTACACCTAGAGAAGGAACTGATGATAATACACTTACACCTAGAAAAGGAAATGCTGATAATACACTTACAACTAGAGAAGGAACTGCTGATAATACACTTACAACTAGAGAAGGAACTGATGATAATACACTTACACCTAGAGAAGGAACTGCTGATAATACACTTACACCTAGAGAAGGAACCGCTGATAATACACTTACACCTAGAGAAGTAACTGCTGATAATACACTTACACCTAGAGAAGTAACTGCTGATAATACACTTACACCTAGAGAAGTAACTGCTGATAATACACTTACAACTAGAGAAGGAACTGTTGATAATACACTTACACCTAGAGAAGGAACTGCTGATAATACACTTACACCTAGAGAAGGAACTGCTGATAATACACTTACACCTAGAGAAGGAACCGCTGATAATACATTTACAACTAGAGAAGGAACTGCTGATAATACACTTACACCTAGAGAAGGAAACGCTGATAATACACTTACACCTAGAGAAGGAACTGCTGATAATACACTTACACCTAGAGAAGGAACCGCTGATAATACACTTACACCTAGAGAAGGAACTGCTGATAATACACTTACACCTAGAGAAGGAACCGCTGATAATACACTTACACCTAGAGAAGGAATTGATGATAACACACTTACACCTAGAGAAGGAACCGCTGATAATACACTTACACCTAGAGAAGGAACCGCTGATAATACACTTACACCTAGAGAAGGAACTGCTGATAATACACTTACACCTAGAGAAGGAACTGCTGATAATACACTTACACCTAGAGATGGAACTGATGATAATAAACTTACACCTAGAGAAGGAACTGTTGATAATACACTTACACCTAGAGAAGGAAACGCTGATAATACTCTTACACCTAGAGAAGGAACTGATGATAATACACTTACACCTAGAGAAGGAACTGCTGATAATACACTTACACCTAGAGAAGGAACTGATGATAATACACTTACACCTAGAGAAGGAACCATTGGTAATACACTTACACCTAGAGAAGGAACCGCTGATAATACACTTACACCTAGAGATGGAACTGATGATAATAAACTTACACCTAGAGATGGAACTGATGATAATAAACTTACACCTAGAGAAGGAACTGCTGATAATACACTTACACCTAGAGAAGGAACTGCTGATAATACACTTACACCTAGAGAATGAACCGCTGATAATACACTTACACCTAGAGAAGGAACCACTGATATTACACTTACACCTAGAAAAGGAACTGCTGATAATAAACTTATACCTAGAGAAGGATTTGATGATAATACACTTACACCTAGAGAAGGAACTGCTGATAATACACTTACACCTAGAAAAGGAAATGCTGATATTACACTTACACCTAGAGAAGGAACCGCTGATAATACACTTACACCTAGAGAAGGAACTGCTGATAATACACTTACAAATAGAGAAGGAACTGTTGATAATACACTTACACCTAGAGAAGGAACCGCTGATAATACACTTACACCTAGAGAAGGAACTGCTGATAATACACTTACACCTAGAGAAGGAACCGCTGATAATACACTTACAACTAGAGAAGGAACTGCTGATAATACACTTACACCTAGAGAAGGAAACACTGATAATACACTTACACCTAGAGAAGGAACTGCTGATAATACACTTACACCTAGAGAAGGAATTCATGATAACACACTTACACCTAGAGAAGGAACCGCTGATAATACACTTACACCTAGAGAAGGAACCGCTGATAATACACTTACACCTAGAGAAGGAACTGCTGATAATACACTTACACCTAGAGATGGAACTGATGATAATAAACTTACACCTAGAGAAGGAACTGTTGATAATACACTTACACCTAGAGAAGGAAACGCTGATAATACTCTTACACCTAGAGAAGGAACTGATGATAATACACTTACACCTAGAGAAGGAACCGCTGATAATACACTTACACCTAGAGAATGAACCGCTGATAATACACTTACACCTAGAGAAGGAACCGCTGATATTACACTTACACCTAGAGAAGGAACCGCTGATATTACACTTACACCTAGAAAAGGAACTGCTGATAATAAACTTATACCTAGAGAAGGAACTGCTGATAATACACTTACACCTAGAAAAGGAAAAGCTGATAATAAACTTATACCTAGAGAAGGAACTGCTGATAATACACTTACACCTAGAGAAGAAACTGCTGATAATACACGTACACCTAGAGAAGGAACCGCTGATAATACACTTACACCTAGAAAAGGAACTGCTGATAATAAACTTATACCTAGAGAAGGAACCGCTGATAATACACTTACACCTAGAAAAGGAAACGCTGATAATAAACTTATACCTAGAGAAGGAACTGCTGATAATACACTTACACCTAGAAAAGGAAACGCTGATAATAAACTTATACCTAGAGAAGGAACTGCTGATAATACACTTACACCTAGAAAAGGAAACGCTGATAATAAACTTATACCTAGAGAAGGAACTGCTGATAATACACTTACACCTAGAGAAGAAACTGCTGATAATAAACTTATACCTAGAGAAGGAACTGCTGATAATACACTTACACCTAGAAAAGGAAACGCTGATAATAAACTTATACCTAGAGAAGGAGCTGCTGATAATACACTTACACCTAGAAAAGGAATCGCTGCTAATACACTTACATCTAGAGAAGGAACCGCTGCTAATACACTTACATCTAGAGAAGGAACCGCTGCTAATACACTTACATCTAGAGAAGGAACCGCTGCTAATACACTTACATCTAGAGAAGGAACCGCTGCTAATACACTTACACCTAGAGAAGGAACTGCTGCTGATAATACTCTTACACCTAGAGAAAGAACCGCTTATATTACACTTACACCTAGAGAAGGAACCGCTGATATTACACTTACACCTAGAGAAGGAAACGCTGATAATACACTTACACCTAGAAAAGAAAATGTTGATAATAAACTTACACATAGAGAAGGAACTGCTGATATTACACTTACACCTAGAGAAGGAACTGATGATAATACACTTACACCTAGAGAAGGAACTGTTGATAATACACTTACACCTAGAGAAGGAACTGATGATAATACACTTACACCTAGAGAAGGAACTGTTGATAATACACTTACACCTAGAGAAGGAACTGATGATAATACACTTACACCTAGAGAAGGAACTGTTGATAATACACTTACACCTAGAGAAGGAACTGCTGATATTACACTTACACCTAGAGAAGGAACTGATGATAATACACTTACACCTAGAGAAGGAACTGATGATAATACACTTACACCTAGAGAAGGAATTGCTGATATTACACTTACACCTAGAGAAGGAACTGATGATAATACACTTACACCTAGAGAAGGAACTGTTGATAATACACTTACACCTAGAGAAGGAACTGATGATAATACACTTACACCTAGAGAAGGAACTGTTGATAATACACTTACACCTAGAGAAGGAACTGATGATAATACACTTACACCTAGAGAAGGAACTGTTGATAATACACTTACACCTAGAGAAGGAACTGTTGATAATACACTTACACCTAGAGAAGGAACTGCTGATAATATACTTACATCTAGAGAAGGAACCGCTGATAATACACTTACACCTAGAGAAGGAAACGCTGATAATACTCTTACACCTAGAAAAGGAAACGCTGATAATACACTTACACCTAAAGAAGGAACTGTTGATAATACACTTACACCTAGAGAAGGAACTGCTGATAATACACTTACACCTAGAGAAGGAACTGCTAATAATAAACTTACACCTAGAAAAGAAAATGCTGATAATACACTTACACCTAGAGAAGAAACTGCTGATAACACACTTACACCTAGAGAAGGAACTCCTGATAATACGCTTACACCTAGAGAATGAACTGCTCATAATACACTTACACCTAGAGAAGGAACTGTTGATAATACACTTACACCTAGAGAAGAAACTGCTGATAATACACTTACACCTAGAGAAGAAACTGCTGATAATACACGTACACCTAGAGAAGGAACCGCTGATAATACACTTACACCTAGAAAAGGAACTGCTGATAATAAACTTATACCTAGAGAAGGAACCGCTGATAATACACTTACACCTAGAGAAGTAACTGCTGATAATACACTTACATCTAGAGAAGGAAATGCTGATAATACACTAACAACTAGAGAAGGAACTGCTGATAATACACTTACACCTAGAGAAGGAACTGCTGATAATACACTTACAACTAGAGAAGGAAATGCTGATAATACACTAACAACTAGAGAAGGATTTGTTGATAATACACTTACACCTAGAGAAGGAACTGCTGATAATACACTTACACCTAGAAAAGGAAATGCTGATAATACACTAACAACTAGAGAAGGAACTGCTGATAATACACTTACACCTAGAGAAGGAACTGCTGATAATACACTTACAACTAGAGAAGGAACTGTTGATATTACACTTACACCTAGAGAAGGAACCGCTGATAATACACTTACACCTAGAGAAGGAACTGCTGATAATACACTTACAACTAGAGAAGGAACTGTTGATAATACACTTACACCTAGAGAAGGAACAGCTGATAATACACTTACACCTAGAGAAGGAACCGCTGATAATACACTTACACCTAGAGAAGGAACTCCTGATAATACACTTACACCTAGAGAATGAACTGCTCATAATACACTTACACCTAGAGAAGGAACTGTTGATAATACACTTACACCTAGAGAAGAAACTGCTGATAATACACTTACACCTAGAGAAGAAACTGCTGATAATACACTTACACCTAGAGAAGAAACTGCTGATAATACACGTACACCTAGAGAAGGAACCACTGATAATACACTTACACCTAGAAAAGGAACTGCTGATAATAAACTTATACCTAGAGAAGGAACCGCTGATAATACACTTACACCTAGAGAAGTAACTGCTGATAATACACTTACACCTAGAGAAGGAACCGCTGATAATACACTTACACCTAGAGAAGAAACTGCTGATAATACACTTACACCTAGAGAAGGAACTGCTGATAATACACTTACACCTAGAAAAGGAAATGCTGATAATACACTTACACCTAGAGAAGGATTTGATGATAATACACTTACACCTAGAGAAGGAACTGCTGATAATACACTTACACCTAGAAAAGGAAATGCTGATAATACACTAACAACTAGAGAAGGAACTGCTGATAATACACTTACACCTAGAGAAGGAGCTGCTGATAATACACTTACAACTAGAGAAGGAACTGTTGATAATACACTTACACCTAGAGAAGGAACCGCTGATAATACACTTACACCTAGAGAAGGAACTGCTGATAATACACTTACAACTAGAGAAGGAACTGTTGATAATACACTTACACCTAGAGAAGGAACCGCTGATAATACACTTACACCGAGAGAAGGAACCGCTGATAATACACTTACACCTAGAGAAGGAACCGCTGATAATACACTTACAACTAGAGAAGGAACTGCTGATAATACACTTACACCTAGAGAAGGAATTGATGATAACACACTTACACCTAGAGAAGGAACCGCTGATAATACACTTACACCTAGAGAAGGAACCGCTGATAATACACTTACACCTAGAGAAGGAACCGCTGATAATACACTTACACCTAGAGAAGGAACTGCTGATAATACACTTACACCTAGAGAATGAACCGCTGATAATACACTTACACCTAGAGAAGGAACCGCTGATATTACACTTACACCTAGAAAAGGAACTGCTGATAATAAACTTATACCTAGAGAAGGAACCGCTGATAATACACTTACACCTAGAAAAGGAAACGCTGATAATAAACTTATACCTAGAGAAGGAACTGCTGATAATACACTTACACCTAGAGAAGAAACTGCTGATAATACACGTACACCTAGAGAAGGAAATGCTGATAATACACTTACACCTAGAGAAGGAACTGCTGATAATACACTTACACCTAGAGAATGAACCGCTGATAATACACTTACACCTAGAGAAGGAACCGCTGATATTACACTTACACCTAGAAAAGGAACTGCTGATAATAAACTTATACCTAGAGAAGGAACCGCTGATAATACACTTACACCTAGAAAAGGAAACGCTGATAATAAACTTATACCTAGAGAAGGAACTGCTGATAATACACTTACACCTAGAGAAGAAACTGCTGATAATACACGTACACCTAGAGAAGGAACCGCTGATAATACACTTACACCTAGAAAAGGAACTGCTGATAATAAACTTATACCTAGAGAAGGAACCGCTGATAATACACTTACACCTAGAGAAGTAACTGCTGATAATACACTTACACCTAGAGAAGGAACCGCTGATAATACACTTACACCTAGAGAAGGAACTGTTGATAATACACTTACACCTAGAGAAGGAACTGCTGATAATACACTTACATCTAGAGAAGGAACCGCTGATAATACACTTACACCTAGAGAAGGAACTGCTGATAATACACTTACACCTAGAGAAGGATTTGATGATAATACACTTACACCTAGAGAAGGAACTGCTGATAATACACTTACACCTAGAAAAGGAAATGCTGATAATACACTAACAACTAGAGAAGGAACTGCTGATAATACACTTACACCTAGAGAAGGAACTGCTGATAATACACTTACAACTAGAGAAGGAACTGTTGATAATACACTTACACCTAGAGTAGGAACCGCTGATAATACACTTACACCTAGAGAAGGAACTGCTGATAATACACTTACAACTAGAGAAGGAACTGTTGATAATACACTTACACCTAGAGAAGGAACCGCTGATAATACACTTACACCTAGAGAAGGAACCGCTGATAATACACTTACACCTAGAGAAGGAACCGCTGATAATACACTTACAACTAGAGAAGGAACTGCTCATAGTACACTTACACCTAGAGAAGGAATTGATGATAACACACTTACACCTAGAGAAGGAACCGCTGATAATACACTTACACCTAGAAAAGGAACTGCTGATAATAAACTTATACCTAGAGAAGGAACCGCTGATAATACACTTACACCTAGAGAAGTAACTGCTGATAATACACTTACACCTAGAGAAGGAACCGCTGATAATACACTTACACCTAGAGAAGGAACTGTTGATAATACACTTACACCTAGAGAAGGAACTGCTGATAATACACTTACATCTAGAGAAGGAACCCCTGATAATACACTTACACCTAGAGAAGGAACTGCTGATAATACACTTACACCTAGAGAAGGAAACGCTGATAATACTCTTACACCTAGAAAAGGAAACGCTGATAATACACTTACACCTAAAGAAGGAACTGCTGATAATACACTTACACCTAGAGAAGGAACTGCTGATAATAAACTTACACCTAGAGAAGGAACTGCTAATAATAAACTTACACCTAGAAAAGAAAATGCTGATAATACACTTACACCTAGAGAAGAAACTGCTGATAACACACTTACACCTAGAGAAGGAACTCCTGATAATACACTTACACCTAGAGAATGAACTGCTCATAATACACTTACACCTAGAGAAGGAACTGTTGATAATACACTTACACCTAGAGAAGAAACTGCTGATAATACACTTACACCTAGAGAAGAAACTGCTGATAATACACGTACACCTAGAGAAGGAACCACTGATAATACACTTACACCTAGAAAAGGAACTGCTGATAATAAACTTATACCTAGAGAAGGAACTGATGATAATACACTTACATCTAGAGAAGGAACCGCTGATAATACACTTACACCTAGAGAAGGAACCGCTGATAATACACTTACACCTAGAGAAGGAACCGCTGATAATACACTTACACCTAGAGAAGGAACCGCTGATAATACACTTACACCTAGAGAAGGAACTGTTGATAATACACTTACACCTAGAGAAGGAACTGCTGATAATACACTTACATCTAGAGAAGGAACCGCTGATAATACACTTACACCTAGAGAAGGAACTGCTGATAATACACTTACACCTAGAGACGGAAATGCTGATAATACACTTACACCTAGAGAAAGAACTGCTGATAATACACTTACACCTAGAGAAGGAACTGCTGATAATACACTTACACCTAGAGAAGTAACTGCTGATAATACACTTACACCTAGAGAAGGAACCGCTGGTAATACACTTACACCTAGAGAAAGAACCGCTGATATTACACTTACACCTAGAGAATGATCCGCTGATAATTCACTTACACCTAGAGAAGGAACCGCTGATAATACACTTACACCTAGAGAAGAAACTGCTGATAATACACTTACACCTAGAGAAGTAACTGCTGATAATACACTTACACCTAGAGAAGGAACCGCTGATAATACACTTACACCTAGAGAAAGAACCGCTGATAATACACTTACACCTAGAGAAAGAACCGCTGATAATATACTTACACCTAGAGAAAGAACCGCTGATAATACACTTACACCTAGAGAGGGAACTGTTGATAATAAACTTACACCTATAGAGGGAACTGTTGATAATACACTTACACCTAGAGAAGGAACCGCTGATAATACACTTACACCTAGAGAAGGAACTGCTGATAATACACTTACACCTAGAGAAAGAACTGATGATAATAAACTTACACCTAGAGAAAGAACTGATGATAATAAACTTACACCTAGAGAAGAAACTGCTGATAATACACTTACACCTAGAGAAGTAACTGCTGATAATACACTTACACCTAGAGAAGGAACCGCTGATAATACACTTACACCTAGAGAAAGAACCGCTGATAATACACTTACACCTAGAGAAAGAACCGCTGATAATATACTTACACCTAGAGAAAGAACCGCTGATAATACACTTACACCTAGAGAGGGAACTGTTGATAATAAACTTACACCTATAGAGGGAACTGTTGATAATACACTTACACCTAGAGAAGGAACCGCTGATAATACACTTACACCTAGAGAAGGAACTGCTGATAATACACTTACACCTAGAGAAAGAACTGATGATAATAAACTTACACCTAGAGAAAGAACTGATGATAATAAACTTACACCTAGAGAAGGAACTGCTGATAATACACTTACACCTAGAGAAGGAACTGCTGATAATACACTAACACCTAGAGAAGGAACTGCTGATAATACACTAACACCTAGAGAAGGAACTGCTGATAATACACTAACACCTAGAGAAGGAACCGCTGAAAATACACTTACACCTAGAGAAGGAACTGCTGATAATACACTTACACCTAGAGAAGGAACTGTTGATAATACACTTACACCTAGAGAAGGAACCGCTGATAATACTACTGCTTTCAGATGGCGTTACAGATCTTGTCGTTATAGTGTGTAACGCAAGGTTTTTAGCCAGAACTCAAAACTTGTAAGGGCTGGGCTATGGAAGTCCCATGAAAAAAATTAATTTTTACGTGTGCAGGTCTGACGTTGCAGTCATACCGACAAGACTCATAATGGCTGCGGTGCTGTTTTAACGCTGAAATTACTATTTTTTCAGCGTTAAAACACGAATGCACAACTCATAATCTAGGTGTATGTTATTTAATGATTTCCTTAGATCGTTGAATTTTGCTTTCTTAAAATTAAAAGCCTTAGTTAAACTTTTAAGACGCTGCTTATGAAAAGAAATGTCAAATGTGACCATGTTATTATCACCGTTACCCAAATGTTCATTGACTTCTATGTTTGATAACAATATATAGATATAATAAATCTGCTAAATTTTTAAATTTAAAAAACATTTAGGGGTCAATTTATCAAGCCTTGTACGGAGCTTAATGCCCCGTATTTCCGGCGAGCCGCTGCTACATAACCTGTCCGCCTGCTCTGAGGCGGCGGACAGAAATCAACCCGATTGACTACGATCGGGTTGATTGACACCCCCTGCTAGCTAGATTGTCCGCAAATCTGCAGGGCGTGGCATTGCAGCAGCAGTTCACAAGAACTGCTGGTGCAATGATAAATGCTGTCAGCGTATGCTGTTGGCATTTATCGATGTGCCGCGGACATGATACGCTACATCATATCATGTCCGTTCGCACTTTAATAAATATAACCCTTAATATTCACAAAACCAAACAAATCCACAATCCTAAAACAGAACGAATATATAAGATTCAGGTAAACCACAATTAAAATATGTATAAAAATGGGGATGTCTCCCTGTGTTACAAGTTATGTGCAAATAAAAATGAGAGGATTCTCTTAGAGTATCAATAAGATACTCCTTGTACGGAGCTTAATGCCCCGTATTTCCGGCGAGCCGCTGCTACATAACCTGTCCGCCTGCTCTGAGGCGGCGGACAGAAATCAACCCGATTGACTACGATCGGGTTGATTGACACCCCCTGCTAGCTAGATTGTCCGCAAATCTGCAGGGCGTGGCATTGCAGCAGCAGTTCACAAGAACTGCTGGTGCAATGATAAATGCTGTCAGCGTATGCTGTCGGCATTTATCGATGTGCCGCGGACATGATACGCTACATCATATCATGTCCGTTCGCACTTTAATAAATATAACCCTTAATATTCACAAAACCAAACAAATCCACAATCCTAAAACAGAACGAATATATAAGATTCAGGTAAACCACAATTAAAATATGTATAAAAATGGGGATGTCTCCCTGTGTTACAAGTTATGTGCAAATAAAAATGAGAGGATTCTCTTAGAGTATCAATAAGATAGAAGTAAAGATGGTTTGACCAGCACTTGTCACCCAGATGCAGGAGGATAGTCACAAGCAACTGCCAAGCTTGTAAGTATCAAATGAAAAAAGCAGCACGACAGTCCTCCCTGCAAATAATCTTCAATATTTATTGTTACATTACAGGAACAGACAAAGACACCACGACGTTTCGGCCATGGGCTCCAACGTCGCCCCCAACTATGCTAATATTTACATGAATTCATTTGAAGAAAAATTTGTGTTTGAGCACCCGATGTTTCGTCAATGTGGTGCCACCTGGTGGCGCTACATTGACGACATCTTTGGCGTTTGGTTGGGCGACGTTGGAGCCCTGGAATCTTTTGTCACAGGAAGGATACTGACAGGAACAGCCTGTTATGCTTTGATAGTGCACATCCTCCTTCACTTTTGAAATCTTTGCCCCGTAGTCAAATGCTTAGAGTAAAACGGATTGTTGATAATAAGACCCCCTCTACAAATAGATTGATGGAAATGGGAGATAAATTCTTGCAACGTGGTTATCCCCACAAACTCATTTCTAAAACTATCAATGATGTACTTCCTTTGGATAGAGAGATTTTGTTGCAACCCAAGCCAGCTGCAAATCATAAAAAGAGAATGACTTTTGTTTCAGAATTTTGCAGACAGAGTAATCTAATATCTAAAATTATTCACCGCCATTGGGGTATTCTCCAATGTTGCAATCCAGATATACAGGAGTTTGGCCAGAACCCTATGCCAGCCTACAAACGCAGCAAAAATTTGTGTGATACATTGATTAGAGCTGACATAGGTCCTGGCAAAACACAAACCCAAGGTTACATTACTAAAAAAAAAGTCTGGGATGCTTTCCCTGTCTGGGTTGCTGCAATTGTGGTTCCATTATAAGGAGTCCGTATTTTCTTCATACACACATAGGATATAAGTTTAAGTTCAGGGATTACTTTACATGTAACACCAAGTTTGTAGTTTATCTCATTAAGTGCCCATGTGGGAGGTGCTATGTGGGTGAGTCCACTAGGCGCATTGGTGACCGCATCACAGAGCACAAGAGTAACATAAGATGCAAGGTTCATACTGCTCCCGTGGCACATCACTTTATTGCAGCTGGACACCACATTAGCCAGCTTAGATTCCAGATAATAGAACAAGTGAATACACCTAGACGAGGAGGTAACAGGGAACTGTTACTCAAACAAAGAGAAACATTCTGGATTTTTAAATTAGATACTCTAGAACCAAGAGGAATGAACATGGACATTAATTGGTCATCCTTCTATTGAAAATGATATTTTTGTGTAATATTTGTACTGATGTATATTTTTATTTTTATTACATTTTTTAGAATGTTCACTGAAATCAACACCATTGTGCACAGAGAAGCATGATTTGCAGATCCCTGGTTAATGTTCTACTGTGGCAATATATATACATTTTGTATGAATTTAAATCTATCCATTTTCTATATTGGTGATTATGATTTTCTCTATTCTCTCATTAGATAATCAGGCATATAATGTAGGTATTGTAATGTTGTGCATTTGAGATATTGCATTTTTATGTGGTATTATTGTCATTCACTAATGAATCTAACAATAATTTTTTCAGGGTAAGGTATTTTAACTAACACTTATTGGTAAAGGTGCATAACATATTCTGTCTTACTGTGTAAATATTGTTATGTATTCTAGGAGGCTTCTTAGCTGTTTTTTAATGGTAACTGTTTCACACAACCTGTAACACAAGAGGGCGCTATATTTACCTGTTTGGTATTTTTTAGAATGTAAGGGTTAAATTCCCAGGTACTAGCCTATTTAAATCAGGTGTGCTGTGATTGTTTGTATCACATGATTAAGGGGCACCTGCCCCGAAACGTTGTGGTGTCTTTGTCTGTTCCTATAATGTAACAATAAATATTGAAGATTATTTGCAAGGAGGACTGTCGTGCTGATTTTTTCTATCAATAAGATAGAACCACCTTAAATTTCCAAGATGCAAAAAAAGTCAGCTTTAGTTCTATCAAAAAGCTCTTAATAGTCTTTATCCAGTGCACTTGCGGTGAACTATATAGCTCGTTTGGCCACTCCAGCAATAAAAGCCTGAAAAAGTATCACCATTCCCTGCGCTCACAACCGGCGGATCCAACGTCTCCCAAGCCATATTATATACTATGTGCAAACCTGGTGAGACTTCCTGCTTCTTAGTGCAGCGTTCCCCTTCGCGTAACGGTTTCACTCAATATCAGTCACATGACCTAGGGTCGTTCTCTCATTGGTAGGAATGCTGACTTTTTGAAAATGTATGAAAAAGGTGAAAAACAGGTTTCTTGTAGTTTTGCCTTTTATAGCCCAATACTAATGGGCCTTTTATAGCCCAATACTAAAAATCACTTGGGCCTAGATTTAGAGTTGGGCGGTAGCCGTCAAAACCAGCGTTAGAGGGTCCTAACGCTGGTTTTTACCGCCCTCTGGTATTTGGAGCCAGTCATTAAAGGGTCTAACGCTCACTTTCCAGCCGCGACTTTTCCATACTGCATATCCCCTTACATCAATTGTGTATCCTATCTTTTCAATGGGATCTTTCTAACGCCGGTATTTAGAGTCGTGGCTGAAGTGAGCGTTAGAAATCTAACGACAAAACTCCAGCCGCAGAAAAAAACCAGTAGTTAAGAGCTTTCTGGGCTAACGCCGGTTTATAAAGCTCTTAACTACTGTGCTCTAAAGTACACTAACACCCATAAACTATCTATGTACCCCTAAACTGAGGTCCCCCCACATCGCCGCCACTCTATTAAATTTTTTTAACCCATAATCTGCCGTCCGCACGCCGCCGCAAGGTACGTTATACTTATGTACCCCTAATCTGCTGCCCCTATCACCGCCAACCCCTATATTATATTTATTAACCCCTAATCTGCCCCCCTCAACGTCGCCTCCACCTGCCTACACTTATTAACCCCTAATCTGCCGACCGGACAGCGCCGCTATTATAATAAAGTTATTAACCCCTAATCCGCCTCACTCCCGCCTCAATAACCCTATAATAAATAGTATTAACCCCTAATCTGCCCTCCCTAACATCGCCGACACCTAACTTCAAACATTAACCCCTAATCTGCCGACCGGAGCTCACCGCTATTCTAATAAATTTTTTATCCCCTAAAGCTAAGTCTAACCCTAACCCTAACACCCCCCTAAGTTAAATATAATTTAAATCTAACGAAATAAATTAACTATTATTAAATAAATTATTCCTATTTAAAGCTAAATACTGACCTGTAAAATAAACCCTAATATAGCTACAATATAAATTATAATTATATTGTAGCTATTTTAGGATTTATATTTATTTTACAGGTAACTTTGTAATTATTTTAACCAGGTACAATAGCTATTAAATAGTTAATAACTATTTAATAGTTACCTAGTTAAAATAATTACAAAATTACCTGTAAAATAAATCCTAACCTAAGTTACAATTAAACCTAACACTACACTATCAATAAATTAATTAAATAAAATACCTACAATTACCTACAATTAAACATAACACTACACTATCAATAAATTAATTAAATTCAATTCCTACAAATAAATACAATTAAATAAACTAACTAAAAATAAAAAATAACTAAGTTACAAAAAATAAAAAAATATTTACAAACATTAGAAAAAAATTACAACAATTTTAAACTAATTACACCTACTCTAAGCCCCCTAATAAAATAACAAAGACCCCAAAATAAAAAAATGCCCTACCCTATTCTAAATTACAAAAGTTCAAAGCTCTTTTACCTTACCAGCCCTTAAAAGGGCCCTTTGCGGGGCATGCCCCAAAGAATTCAGCTCTTTTGCCTGTAAAAAAAAACATAAAATACCCCCCCCAACATTACAACCCACCACACACATACCCCTAATCTAACCCAAACCCCCCTTAAATTAACCTAACACTAAGCCCCTGAAGATCTTCCTACCTTGTCTTCACCATGCCAGGTATCACCGATCGTTCCAGGCTCCGAAATCTTCATCCAAGCCTAAGCGGGGGCTGGCGATCCATAATCCGGTGGCTGAAGAGGTCCAGAAGAGGCTCCAAAGTCTTCATCCTATCCGGGAAGAAGAGGCGATCCGGACCGGCAACCATCTTGATCCAAGCAGCATCTTCTATCTTCATCCGATGACGACTGGCTCCATCTTGAAGACCTCCACCGCGGACCCATCTTCTTCTTCCGACGAATGACGGTTTCTTTAAGGGACGTCATCCAAGATGGCGTCCCTCGAATTCCAATTGGCTGATAGGATTCTATCAGCCAATCGGAATTAAGGTAGGAAAATAGAATGCGAGCTCAATCTGGCTGATTGGGGCTTTGTTATTTTATTAGGGGGCTTAGAGTAGGTGTAATTAGTTTAAAATTGTTGTATTTTTTTTCTAATGTTTGTAAACATTTTTTTATTTTTTGTAACTTAGTTCTTTTTTATTTTTTGTACTTTAGTTAGTTTATTTAATTGTATTTAATTGTAGGTATTGTATTTAATTAATTTATTGATAGTGTAGTGTTAGGTTTAATTGTAATTTAGGTTAGGATTTATTTTACAGGTAATTTTGTAATTATTTTAACTAGGTAGCTATTAAATAGTTATTAACTATTTAATAGCTATTGTACCTGGTTAAAATAAATACAAAGTTGCCTGTAAAATAAATATTAATCCTAAAATAGCTACAATATAATTATAATTTATATTGTAGCTATATTAGGGTTTATTTTACAGGTAAGTATTTAGCTTTAAATAGGAATAATTTATTTAATAAGAGTTAATTTATTTCGTTAGATAAAAATTATATTTAACTTAGGGGGGTGTTAGTGTTGGGGTTAGACTTAGCTTTAGGGGTTAATACATTTATTATAGTAGCGGTGAGCTCCGATCGGCTGATTAGGGGTTAATTATTGTAGGGAGCTGGCGGCGACGTTGTGAGGGGCAGATTAGGGGTTAATAAATATAATATAGGGGTCGGCGGTGTTAGGGGCAGCAGATTAGGGGTACATAGGGATAATGTAGGTAGCGGCGGTATACGGAGCGGCAGATTAGGGGTTAAAAAAATATGCAGGTGTCAGCGATAGCGGGGGCGGCAGATTAGGGGTTAATAAGTTTAAGGTTAGGGGTGTTTAGACTCGGGGTACATGTTAGAGTGTTAGGTGCAGACGTAGGAAGTGTTTCCCCATAGAAAACAATGGGGCTGCGTTAAGAGCTGAACGCTGCTTTTTTGCAGGTGTTAGGTTTTTTTTCAGCTCAAACTGCCCCATTGTTTTCTATGGGGATATCGTGCACAAGCACGTTTTTGAAGCTGGCCGCGTCCGTAAGCACCGCTGGTATCTAGAGTTGCAGTGGCGTTAAATTATGCTCTACGCTCCCTTTTTGGAGCCTAACGCACTGAAAACCCAGCCATTCTGTGAACTCTAAATACCAGCGGTATTTAAAAGGTGCGGGAGAAAAAAAGCACGCGTAGCTAACGCACCCCTTTGGCCGCCAAACTCTAAATCTAGCCGTTGGGCTCTCCACAGTCAATTTGATGCATTTTGCCCAATAACTAGGGCTTTATCAAGATCTATAACTGTGTTTGGAGCCCAGCATATATGCCAGTGGGGCCTTTGTGATTAGTTGTAGTAATTATCCCATTTTTAAGGTGGATCATTGTCAAAGTCATAGTAGTTTCCAACTTAAGGTGGTCTATTTAAATCACAACATGCATTAAAAATATCTTCATCTCAGAGCTGTTATAGATCAAGATATACATCAAATTAATGATTTCACCAACATGTTTAAGGTTAAGATATATTCTATTATGGTAAAAAATAATAAAAATAGCTTACCGGACGCTAAAATTCATATTGTTGATAATCCCACTGCCTCCACTGCAAAACAGCTTCTGCAACTCACTTCCTCTTTCGGCCTCGCACACTCACAAAGATGGACACTCCATTGATCTGATTTTCAGCTATCGATGCACTATCTCAAACTTCACAAACTCCCCTTTTCCTCTTTCTGACCATCACCTCCTCACTTGTAACATCACTTCCCTTCCTACTACTCTCCCTCCTTCTACCCCTCACATCATACTTCACAGAAGCATTATGTCATTAGATTAACAACAGCTTGCTAGCTCTCTTGAACCTCTCCCTTCCTTTTCGTGCCCTGATGAATCTATTTGCCACTACAACTCCCCCCTTACATCGATCCTTGACAATCTGGCCCCAACTTCCACAGCTTGGAAATCATACACTCCTCATCAGCCCTGGCATACTCCTCTGACATGGTACCTATGCAGATGTGCCCATACTGCTGAGCAACACTGGAGGAAATCTTGGAGTTCAGCTGACTTTCTTCACTATAAGTTCAAAATGTTGCCAGCTACTTCAACAACAAATTCGACTTAATCAGAAATGAAACCGGCTCACAACATACTACTGCAGTGATTGCAGTAATAGGAGGCAGGGGAGGCAGTGCCTCCCCTGTCCAATCAGGGAAAAAAAAGATTTAAATTAATATTTATTTAAAATAAAAAAAAGTAGTTTTTTTTATTATTATTGGCGATTTTACAAAATGTACACAGTCACACACATCAGTATTATATTATTTTTCTGCGCTTGCGCAGCAGCCAAAATCAGTTAGCATTTCCATTTGTTGCGCAATTAGGAGGCAGTGAGCCGGTCCGCTGCCCTCCAATAATTGCGCAACAATGGATTTAAATTGCAATCCTCTCTTTGCTTGTAGCTGCACCACCCACTGGTGACTCGCCGGGCCCTCAGTAGCTCCAATGGAGGCGGTTCTCTAAACCGCCTCCATGATGAGCTCTACATCACTCAGCCAATCAGCATTCAGCACTGCCTGCTGATTGACAGAGTGAGTGACGTATTAGTCACGTGACGTCGCGCCAGGCTTGTCAGTTTAGGGCAGCGGGAAGAAGAAGAAGAAGAAGAGAGGGAGCTTCTGCTGCTGCCACTGCGTGCCCATCTCTGCCGAATTTAAAAGTGCTGCTGGCCTGACACTGACAGCGAGCTCAGCTTGTGTGCTCAGCCTCATTGAGTCAGTCAGTGACAGGCAGGCAGCAGCTGCGGTTGTTCGCATTGTGGCTGAGATTGAAGCCTGAAGGAGCAAGGAGGAGGTCCTGGAGGACTCGAGGAGAGACGAGTAGTCACTAGTCAAGACTACTACTGTGTCTATGTGGCGCGTGTGCCACTGCAGGCGGCATGGAGAAGAGTGACCGGTCCCAGGGGCCAGGCCAGGAGGAGCCGAGTGTAGGAGGAGGACAGGAGCGGAGCGGACACGGAGCTCAGCCACGTGGGACACCAAGTTAGAACCTAGCTAGGCCAAGTGTGCTCTGTGCTGTGCAGCCCTGAACTCCTGAGAGTTTGCTGAGCTGGCCTGGCTGAAAGTCATAAAGGCCTTTTTTCCCTCACTGAGCTCAGAGCTGACATTATGCCTTATTATTGCTCAATGCTTGGTGTGACTGTGGTGTGGTGTGAGTGAAAATCGGATGATCATATATATTATATGGTAGCAGTGGCATCATAACTTGGGTATTTAATAAAATCAGAATATGCCTTCCTCAACTAAGTGTCTGTTGTTGTGTACTGTGCTGTGCTTAACTGCTCAATTCCTGGCAACAATACTGTCTCCCCCTCCCCTGTGTCTCTCCCCCCCCTCCCCTGTGTCTCTTCCCCCCCTCCCCTGTGTCTCTTCCCCCCTCCCCTGTGTCTCTCCCCCCCTCCCCTGTGTCTCTCCCCCCCTCCCCTGTGTCTCTCCCCCCTCCTCCCCTGTGTCTCTCTCCCCCCCTCCCCTGTGTCTCTCCTCCCCTCTCTCCCTGTGTCTCTCCCCCCTCTCTCCCTGTGTCTCTCCCCCCTCTCTCCCTGTGTCTCTCCCCCCCTCTCTCCCTGTGTCTCTCCCCCCTCTCTCCCTGTGTCTCTCCCCCCTCCCTCCCTGTGTCTCTCCCCCTCCCTCCCTGTGTCTCTTCCCCCTCCCTCCCTCCCTGTGTCTCTCCTCCCTCCCTCCCTGTGTCTCTCCCCCTTCCCTCCCTGTGTCTCTCCCCCCTCCCTGTGTCTCCTCCCCCTCCCTCCCTGTGTCTCTCCCCCCTCCCTCCCTGTGTCTCTCCCCCTCCCTCCCTGTGTCTCTCCCCCCTCCCTCCCTGTGTCTCTCCCCTGTCTCTATCCCCCTCTCCCCTGTCTCTATCCCCCCTCTCCCCTGTCTCTATCCCCCCTCTCCCCTGTCTCTATCCCCCCCTCCCCTGTCTCTATCCCCCCTCTCCCCTGTCTCTATCCCCCTCTCCCCTGTCTCTATCCCCCCTCTCCCCTGTCTCTATCCCCCCTCTCCCCTGTCTCTATCCCCCCTCTCCCCTGTCTCTATCCCCCTCTCCCCTCTGTCTCTCTCTCCCCTCTGTCTCTCTCTCTCCCCTCTGTCTCTCTCTCTCCCCTCTGTCTCTCTCTCTCTCTCCCCTCTGTCTCTCTCTCTCTTCCCTCTGTCTCTCTCTCTCTCCCCCCCTCTGTCTCTCTCTCTCTCCCCCCTCTGTCTCTCTCTCCCCTCTGTGTCTCTCTCTCTCCCCCCCTCTGTCTCTCCCTCTCCCCTCTGTCTCTCTCTCTCTCCCCTCTGTCTCTCTCTCCCCTCTGTCTCTCTCTCTCTTCCCTCTGTCTCTCTCTCTCCCCCCTCTGTCTCTCTCTCTCCCCCCTCTATCTCTCCCCTCTGTCTCTCCCCTCTCTCTCCCGTCTCTCTCTCTGTCTCTCTCTCTCTCTCCCCTCTGTCTGTCTCTCTCTCCCCTCTGTCTCTCTTTCTCTCTCCCTCCCCTCTCTCTCTCTCCTCTCTCTCTCTCTCCCTTCTGTCTCTCACTCCCATCTGTCTCTCTCTCCCCTCTGTCTCTCTATCCCCTCTGTCTCCCTCTCTCTCTCCCCCCCCTCTCTCTCTCTCTCTCTCTCTCCCCCCCTCTGTCTCTCCCTCCCCCTCTGTCTCTCCCTTTCTCCCTCCCCCTCTGTCTCTCTCCCCTCTGTCTCTCTCTCTCTCTCCCCTCTTTCTCTCTCTCTCTCCCCTCTGTCTCTCTCTCCCCTCTGTCTCTCTCTCCCATCTGTCTCTCTATCCCCTCTGTCTCCCTCTCTCTCCCCTCTCTCACTCTCCCCCTCCCCCTCTGTCTCTCCCTCCCACTCTGTCTCTCTCTCTCTCTCCCCTGTCTCTCTATTTATCTCCCTCTCCCCCTCTGTCTCTCTCTAGCCAGGCGGCATGGAGAAGAGTGACCGGTCCCAGGGGCCAGGCCAGGAGGAGCCGAGTGTAGGAGGAGGACAGGAGCGGAGCGGACACGGAGCTCAGCCACGTGGGACACCAAGTTAGAACCTAGCTAGGCCAAGTGTGCTCTGTGCTGTGCAGCCCTGAACTCCTGAGAGTTTGCTGAGCTGGCCTGGCTGAAAGTCATAAAGGCCTTTTTTCCCTCACTGAGCTCAGAGCTGACATTATGCCTTATTATTGCTCAATGCTTGGTGTGACTGTGGTGTGGTGTGAGTGAAAATCGGATGATCATATATATTATATGGTAGCAGTGGCATCATAACTTGGGTATTTAATAAAATCAGAATATGCCTTCCTCAACTAAGTGTCTGTTGTTGTGTACTGTGCTGTGCTTAACTGCTCAATTCCTGGCAACAATACTGTCTCCCCCTCCCCTGTGTCTCTCCCCCCCCTCCCCTGTGTCTCTTCCCCCCCTCCCCTGTGTCTCTTCCCCCCTCCCCTGTGTCTCTCCCCCCCTCCCCTGTGTCTCTCCCCCCCTCCCCCTGTGTCTCTCCCCCTCCTCCCCTGTGTCTCTCTCCCCCCTCCCCTGTGTCTCTCCTCCCCTCTCTCCCTGTGTCTCTCCCCCCTCTCTCCCTGTGTCTCTCCCCCCTCTCTCCCTGTGTCTCTCCCCCCTCTCTCCCTGTGTCTCTCCCCCCTCTCTCCCTGTGTCTCTCCCCCCTCTCTCCCTGTGTCTCTCCCCCTCCCTCCCTGTGTCTCTCCCCCCTCCCTCCCTCCCTGTGTCTCTCCTCCCTCCCTCCCTGTGTCTCTCCCCCTTCCCTCCCTGTGTCTCTCCCCCCTCCCTGTGTCTCCTCCCCCTCCCTCCCTGTGTCTCTCCCCCCTCCCTCCCTGTGTCTCTCCCCCTCCCTCCCTGTGTCTCTCCCCCCTCCCTCCCTGTGTCTCTCCCCCCCTCCCTCCCTGTGTCTCTCCCCTGTCTCTATCCCCCTCTCCCCTGTCTCTATCCCCCCTCTCCCCTGTCTCTATCCCCCCTCTCCCCTGTCTCTATCCCCCCCTCCCCTGTCTCTATCCCCCCTCTCCCCTGTCTCTATCCCCCTCTCCCCTGTCTCTATCCCCCCCTCTCCCCTGTCTCTATCCCCCCTCTCCCCTGTCTCTATCCCCCCTCTCCCCTGTCTCTATCCCCCTCCCCCTCTGTCTCTCTCTCCCCTCTGTCTCTCTCTCTCCCCTCTGTCTCTCTCTCTCCCCTCTGTCTCTCTCTCTCTCTCCCCTCTGTCTCTCTCTCTCTTCCCTCTGTCTCTCTCTCTCTCCCCCCTCTGTCTCTCTCTCTCTCCCCCCTCTGTCTCTCTCTCCCCTCTGTGTCTCTCTCTCTCCCCCCCTCTGTCTCTCCCTCTCCCCTCTGTCTCTCTCTCTCTCCCCTCTGTCTCTCTCTCCCCTCTGTCTCTCTCTCTCTTCCCTCTGTCTCTCTCTCTCCCCCCTCTGTCTCTCTCTCTCCCCCCTCTATCTCTCCCTCTGTCTCTCCCCTCTCTCTCCCGTCTCTCTCTCTGTCTCTCTCTCTCTCTCCCCTCTGTCTGTCTCTCTCTCCCCTCTGTCTCTCTTTCTCTCTCCCTCCCCTCTCTCTCTCTCCTCTCTCTCTCTCTCCCTTCTGTCTCTCACTCCCATCTGTCTCTCTCTCCCCTCTGTCTCTCTATCCCCTCTGTCTCCCTCTCTCTCTCCCCCCCCCTCTCTCTCTCTCTCTCTCTCTCTCCCCCCCCTCTGTCTCTCCCTCCCCCTCTGTCTCTCCCTTTCTCCCTCCCCCTCTGTCTCTCTCCCCTCTGTCTCTCTCTCTCTCTCTCCCCTCTTTCTCTCTCTCTCTCCCCTCTGTCTCTCTCTCCCCTCTGTCTCTCTCTCCCCTCTGTCTCTCTCTCCCATCTGTCTCTCTATCCCCTCTGTCTCCCTCTCTCTCCCCTCTCTCACTCTCCCCCTCCCCCTCTGTCTCTCCCTCCCACTCTGTCTCTCTCTCTCTCTCCCCTGTCTCTCTATTTATCTCCCTCTCCCCCTCTGTCTCTCTCTAGCCATCTCTCTCTCCCTGTCTCTCCCACCCCCCTCTGTCTCTCTCCTTACATGTCTCATTCTCCCCCATGGTCTCTTTCTCTGTCTCTCTCTCCTCTGTCTCTATTTGTGTCTCTCTCTCCCCCTCTGTCTCTCTCTATCTCTCTCTCCCTGTCTCTCCCACCCCCTCTGTCCAATTTACATCTAATTTCCTTCATTCTCTTGATATCCTTTGTTGAAAATAATATCTAAATATGCTCAATAGCTGCTGATTGGTGGCTGCACAATAGATACCTCATGTGATTGGTTCACCCATGTACATTGCTATTTCTTCAACAAAGGATATCTAAAGAATGAAGGCATATCCTAGCCAGTGCCTCACCTGCCTCCGACCTCACTGCACGTCACTGTACTACTGGTCTCTCTCTCCCCCCCCCAAAAGCTCACAATCATCCAAAACCCACATAGCCAATAATTTAGCTCTTTTGCCCCTGTTACAGAGGAAGAAGTTTCTGCCCTTATACTATCCTCTCACCTCACTAACTGTCCCCTCGACTCCATCCCCTCACAGTTACTCCCTTCCCTCTCTTCTACCCTTACCGCTATACTCATACACATCTTCAATCTCTCCCTCAGCACTGGTATATTTCCCTCATTTCTTAAACATGCACTGGTCAAACCTATCCTCAAAAAAACCTTCTCTCGATCCAACCTCCCCATCCAACTACCGCCCTATTTCTCTACTCCCTCTTGACACAAAGCTTCTTGAAAAGCTAGTATATGCACGTCTATCCCATTTCCTTACATTAAACTCCGTCCTTGACCCACTGCAATCTGGATTTTGCCCCTACACTCCACATAGACAGCAATTGTTAAGGTTACCAACGACCTACTTACAGCAAAATCCAAAGTCCACTTCTATCTACTTATCCTCCTTGATCTGTCTGCTTCCTTTGATACTGTCGACCACCCTCTTTTGCTCCAAACCCTCCATTCCTTCAGCATCTGTGACACAGCTCTCTCGTGGTTCTCTTCCTATCTGTCTAACCGTACCTTTAGTGTAACCTTCTCTGGGGCATCCTCTGCCCCGTTACCTCTTTCTGTTGGGGTACCACAAGGCTCTGTCCTCTGTCCCCTCCTCTTCTCAATCTACACATCCTCATTAGGTTCCTTAATAAAGTCCCAGGGGTTTCATTATCATTTGTATGCCGATGACACCCAAATCTACCTCTCTGCGCCAGAACTATCTCCTTCCTTGCTAACCCGTGTCACTAACTGTCTCTCTCATATCTCATCTTGGATGTCCTCTCACTACCTCAAGCTAAATCTCTCCAAAACTGAGCTCCTTATTTTCCCCCCTTCTTCAAAATCTCCACCCCCATCTCTCTATAACTGTTGATAACTCCATCATTACCTGAACCCCACATGCCCGATGTCTTGGGGTTACACTTGACTCAGTTCTTTCATTCACTCCTCACATTCAGTCCTTGGCTAAAGCCTGCCGCTTCCACCTTAAAAACATCTCTAAAATTAGACATTTCCTTACACGACACAACTAAGATTTTAATTCATTCTCTCATCCTTTCCCGCCTCGACTACTGCAAATACATCCTCTCTGGTATTCCTAGCTGCCGCCTAGCTCCTCTACAATCCATAATGCCAGGCTCATCTTCCTTACACGTCGCTCTTCATTTACTGCACCTCTCTGCCAATCCCTTCACTGGCTTCCTCTTGCCTCCAGGATTAAACACAAAAATTCTCACTCTGACACACAAAGCCCTCAACTGCACTGCTCCCCCCTACATCTCAGACCTTGTCTCCAGATACTCTCGCTCCCATCCCCTTCACTCCACTTATGATCTCCTGCTCTCATCCTCTCTTGTTGCCTCCTCACATTCCGGTTTACAAGATTTTTCCAGACTGGCTCCCATTTTATGGAACTCTCTGCCTCGCTCCACAAGGCTCTCCCCTAGTTTTGAAAGCTTCAAGCTCTCCCTGTAGACACTACTACTCAGGGATGCATACAACCTACACTAACCTTCCTAATTCCACTGCTATCCCCTTAAACCCCATAGCATCTAAGCCTATGAGCCCAGCTGTTTGTAGTTCACCTTCATAAGAGCAGAGTACAACAGTGCAACTCTCGGCAGGGCCCTGTACCCACTTGACCCCTGTAAATGTTATTTTGTATACCACCTATGTTCATAGCGCTGCGGAATCTGTTGGCGCTCTACAAATACCTGATAATAATAATAAAATAATAATACTGTTACAAATGATATACAATAGACACAAATTTTAAAAAAGACAAACATTAAAAAGGATTAAAAATGGTATGAGTTCTTATAACTATAAATAAAGAGAAACATATATGTGGAACAATTCCCCTGTATGTTCAGGCTCAGAGACCCTTATATTTACTACAGAATAATAAGAAATGTAGCCATACAGGGGCCGAATTATCAAGCTCCAAATGGAGCTTGATGCCCCTATTTCCTTCCGAGCCTTTAGGCTCGCTGGGAACAGCAGTTATGAAGCAGCGGTCTTAAAACTATCAGGCTGATTGCCGTATATGATCGGGCTGATTGACACCCCCTGCTAGCAACCGATTGGCCGTGAATCTGAAGAGGGCGACATTGCACAAGCATGCTGTCAGCATTCATCGATGTCTGTCGGACATGATCCGCTGAGCAGATCATGTCGGACACACCAATGAAAAATTGGCCCCACAGTATGTAGCGAGTGATGATACATAAAACACAGTAGTGTAGTATCTTATTTGGAAGTTACTCGACAGAATTTTTCTCATGTGTTTAGAGGAAGTGGCTTACTTCTATTTCAGAATTCAATCCCCTGGGCTGTAGGTGTCGTGACCCGATCATTGCCGTGTTGCCACGGCTCCCGGATCTCTCTCTGTGTCTGCCGTGTCAGGGTATCTGTGAAGATTATTAAATAATATACAGTATATATATGTATATATATATTATTTAATATACATATATATGGTTGTTAAGACCATAGGATTCATTATATATGAAACTAGTTACAGCAGTTGTATTTACTCTGCCAAATGATTCTTGGCTGTGTAAACCAACCCCCTATCTCATTCATCAATGAAATTGTTTGCATAGTTATTTCAGAAAGAACAAAGGCTTAGACTGTTGTATAGATAAAACCAGTGGGCTACTTCAAAGTAAATATTAGCATTTTGGAACCCTCAGATGTGTATGCCCAAAATGGATAATAAACTGACTAACCCCTGTGGATGTGTGTGCCGAAAGGTCTGAAATTTGGGATGCCTTTCCAGGATGACCAACAATTTGAATGTCTGTTGTCTAAGTGTTAAATTGTCCCTGCTGAGATCTAAATACACATAAGGCATCTGAACTCAAGTTACCTGTATGATATGGGTAAAATAAATCTTACAAAAAATTGTGCCAAATTTTCATGTAAGTTTAAGATACTCAAATGAATATACTGTATATGTGTCACGCTCGGCCACCGGGAAGCTCCGGCGGACCTCCTTGCGTGCTTGGTTGCCAAGGCAACGTCTAGCTCGGCTGAGTCGTCCCCTCCAGCTGACGTCAGGACTAGGCTTCTTATTCCGGGCTTCCTGTTCCTTCGGTGCACGTTTGTTTGTTTCTCTTTGTGGCTCCTGTGAGTACTCTGTTTTGCTCCTGAACCTCTGCCTGATAACCTGTTGCCAAACTCTGCAAGTACTGACTATGCTGTGTTTAACCCTCAAACTACCTGATAACCTGTTGCCAAACTCTGCAAGTACTGACTACGCTGTGTTTAACCCTCAAACTGCCTGATAACCTGTTGCCAAACTCTGCAAGTACTGACTATGCTGTGTTTAACCCTCAAACTGCCTGATAACCTGTTGCCAAACTCTGCAAGTACTGACTATGCTGTGTTTAACCCTCAAACTGCCTGATAACCTGTTGCCAAACTCTGCATTATTGACCACGCTGGTGATTAACCCTCAAACTGTCTGATTACCTGTTGCTAGACTTTGCATTACTGACTTTGCTGAGCTTAACCCTCAGATTGCCTGATGTCAAGTTACCAACTCCTGCATTATTAACTATTGTTTAACCCTCCCTCTGTCTGAGAATAAGATGTCTTACCCTGCAACCCTGGTACTGTGGAGGACTATTCCGGAACTGCCTGAATACAGTTCCCTGTTCAGAAGTTTATCCGACTGATATCAAGTATTCCATTACTCTTCCTAGAGGACTCTGACCAACACTGCTCCATATCGTGAGTACCTTGTTTTATTGAAGTTGTCGTGGGGTCACGTCCTGGATTAAACTCAGAGTGCAAGGGTGTTGTTTAAGTTCGCCCTAGCATTTGGGTCTTCTTCTGGACATTACCTAACCTGACAATATGTATATATTCAGACAACATATTACAAATAAACACGTGAATCTGGGAGATTGTCTATGCCTAAGAAGGGTAATATTGGAAGCTGAAAACCTAAGAATCCAGATTTCAACATGTCTTAACCTATGTATTTTTGAAAACATAGAAGTCTTAAGGATCTGAAGTTTGGAAAAATAATATATATAGTTTTCAAACATTAAATATGTGCCTCAGACTATTAAATAATAGATACAAATAAATTTATATGAAATTGTCTGTTCGTATAATATTAAATGTGAGTGTCTGCTAAATGAAAAATATAAATAACCTATTCTTTTTATTTTTCAGGCATCTAACAAATACACGTATGGTTGTCCCATAAATTGTGTCATATGTGTTACGCACTCAGAAAGAGGTGTACTGAATGTGAAACATGCTGTGTTTTTATAGGAATATAAGAAAATATTCAAATGCAACTTTAAATGGATTTTAAGATAATAATAATATGATGTTAGAAATAATACTGATGTTTCATATTAAAATAATCAGGAAAAATGACACTGTGCGGACCATATATGAAAAATGATTTATTAATACAAGAGATTATAGTATGTTGCATAATCATTTTAAAGGTTAAATAGTTGGACTGTTAGAAATATTTGATGGGACTGCATTCCTGGGTGTCTGCTGCCAACTATAGATCAGGGATGGTATCACAGCCAAAAGATAAATGGCTACTCATGGAGGCGTTTTCCAAAATAACCTATGAGATGTTCAGATCCTGGGGCGAATCAGAGACAAGCTCCGCAGGGGCGAATCAGAGACAAGCAAAAATGCCTATCAAAATCTTGTGGGAATGATTAAATAGACGGGGGAGGAATTCTTTCTTATTAGAATAAAGGTCCAGACAGCTCACTGCTAAAGGGAGACAGACAAAAAGAAGCATCAACTTTTGGAGAGAAAATACATAGGCTTTGGTGCCAAGCATATTCTCTGCCATTTTTGGGGACACTTTCTTGAACAAAGGAAGATTAACAATTCTTGAAGTCTATACCTGTGCATATTGTGAGTAAACCCTCCATAGATGACCCACAAGGAACTCTGGAATAACACTGATTTGCTTATTTGGGTAAAGTATATAGTTTGATATTTTAAAGCAAATACATTCATTATTGCTACAATCTAATTGCAGTTAGTAAATTTATAAGGGCACTTTGTATTTTGGACTCATATTTACAGTTTTTTAAGATAGTCTTTTGTATGCTAAGTAATTTATTTCAGCTCAGATAAATTGGCATAGGAGTTGGTTGTTTGCACAAATAATATATGCAATCTCTGATGTTTTAATTAGAGTTGTATAGAATCATTTGTGGGCTAAATTGCTTAAGTATATTTTTCTGGAAGTTAACAAACCATACCTTGGCATCTCATTGTGATATTTAAATGCAACTCTAATTTGGGAGATTATTGTGAATAAGGTAATTTTTACGATCTTTGTATAGCATATTATAACAGCATAAACGTGTATAGTTTTATTCATAACCTGGTTCCTATAAATATAATTCAATGTGTCTATACATTTTAACTAATATAAAGAGTTTAGGAATTTACATTAATTTTAATTGTTTTGTATATGTATTTTATTGGGGGTTTGTTTTAAAGAATAATTATTAAATATATTGTATTATAACCCGGCCATATACTGACAGCCGCGTAACTTTGCCTAGTAACGTGACACGGCCTTCCTGTGTTAAGCCCCTCACACATCACTGGCCTTTAAATTTTCTGCGGGACTTCTCTGTTGTGCCCGTTTGTCGGATAGCATTGCCTGCTTCCTGTTTCTTTTGGGTCCGTGAGTGTTTGCTCCCTTAACCTGCTTTAAAGGACATTTGACCATTGCTTTGCCTGACCACTCTATTGCATCATCCTTAAACCTGCTTAAAGGGACATTGACCATTGCTTTGCCTGACCTCTCTATTGCCACATCCTTAAACCTGCTTAAAGGGACATTGACGTCTGCTTTGCCTGACCACTCTAACGGATCATCCTCTGCCTGCTTTAAAGTGATACTGACCTCTGCTTTGCCTGATCACTCTAACAGAGCATCCTCAACCTGCTTTAAGTTTCTGTACCTTGTACTCCCTCATCTCATCCAGAACCTGTTCTGTGATCCTGCATCATCTGTGAGTACACAGTTTTCTTTTTCTGCATACTAACTGTTTTTTCTATCCTGAGTGGTACACATCCTGGTTTCCTCTCAGTGTGCTAGCGTATGCTTAAATTATCACTCTAGCAGTTGGGTCTAATCCTGGACTGATTCAATACGGCTGACAGAACAAACGGGCCATAAAATGGACCCCGCTGAGCTATCCATGGCTGTGACCCACCAGGGACAATTGCTGGGATCCCATGCCACACATTTGCAATCCCTGGACCCCAAACTGGATCAGATAACTTCTTTACTACAAAGTCTGGTTGCTCCATTACAATCCAACCCTATCTCACTGACATCGCCTCCCTCTGCCATTCCAGCAACCCCACCACAAGGGCAAATTGGCCCTAGGATACCCCCTCCTGACAACTATGATGGTAACCCTGAAGACTGTCGAGGTTTTTTGAACCAATGCTGCCTTCATTTTTGCAACAGCCCTGCACTGTTTACTACACCTTTTCTAGGATAACATTTCTTATAGCCTTAATGAAAGGAAAAGCCCTGGCCTGGGTATCTCCCTTGTTGGAAAAGAATAATCCTACACTTTAAGATGTAGATTCCTTCCTGTCCGTATTTTCGACTGTTTTTGACAAACTGGGGAGATCCTCAGCTGTGGAAGTCAGTCTTTTAGACTTACGTCAGGGAACCCAGTCAGTGGCACAGTATGCAATTGAATTCCGCACACTTGCGGCCAAGACCTCTTGGAATCTGGGAGCTCTTAGAGCGGCTTTTCGGAAGGGTCTCTATGAACATCTCAAAGACAAACTAGTATATCGGGATCTTCCAGAATCTCTAGAAGATCTAATCAATTTTTGTATCAGACTTGATGCTAGATATAGTGAACGACAACAAGAAAGAGAGAGAACTCACAAGCCTTTATCTCACTCTTCATTTCGTCTAGCACCCCATTTTTCCAATCCTGTCTCGCCTGCTTCTACCTCTACAGATCAACCAGAACCTATGGAAGTTGGTACCATAAAGCTAACAGAGACTGAACGCCAGAGAAGACGCTCACTTGGTCTATGCCTTTACTGTGGTCTTAAGGGACACTTGTTGAGGGACTGTCCTACCAGACCAGTAAAAGCCAGTGCTTAACTCCAGATCGAGGGACTGAGTTAAGCCAAATTGAATTATCTTCCCTCAACAACAAACTTTTTGTGCCAGTAACTCTTCACCTAGGAGATCGCAAACTCTATACTCAAGGCCTCATTGATTTCGGTGCTGGAGGTGTGTTCATAAATTCTACCTTTGTAACCACACAGGATACCTCTACAATCAAAAGGGCACTCTGTTAAGGTCTCCACTGTCAGCGGTGATCTGCTGGGTTTTGGACTCATTCAGTTTTCTACCAAGCCATTACTATTTTCCGTTGGAGTGCTCCATTCTGAAACAATCAGTTTTGATGTCATTCCGACTCACCAATTTTCCCATTATATTGGGTCTCCCCTGGCTCCAGTTGCACAACCCTACATTTTCTTGGGCATGAGGCAAACTCACTTCTTGGGGTTCTTCATGTTTGATCAACTGTTTACATAGCCCAGTCAAATGTCTAGTCACCATAGCACTCACTATGGAAACCTTTAGCTCCTTACTCATTTCCTACCTGGACTTTCTTGATGTATTTTCCAAAAAAGAGGCGGAACACCTTTCTCCACATCGTCCCTTCGATTGTCCCATAGACTTGCTCCCTGGAGCTCCTTTGCCCTGTGGCAAGACTTATCCTCTTATCCTCCTGAAAATCTAGCCCTGGAAGAGTATATCAAGGATAACCTGGCTAGAGGTTTTATAAGACCTTCTTCTTCACCTGTGGGGGCTGGCTTCTTTTTTGTAGAGAAAAAGGACGGAGACCTTCGACCCTGTATAGACTTTAGAGGTCTAAATCAGATCACTGTAAAGAACAGTTACCCATTACCACTAATTCCTGGCTTGTTCACTTATCTGCAAGGATCCACTATATTTACCATATTGGATCTTCGTGGCGCAAACAACCTCATCTGAATGCGCAAGGAAGACGAATGGAAAACAGCTTTTAATACCCGCTTTGGACATTACAAATATCTAGTCATGCCTTTTGGGCTCTGCAATGCCCCCGCAGTGTTCCAACACTTTGCGAATGAGATTTTCCGGGATTATTTGAATATCTTTGTTATCATCTACCTTGACGATATCCTCATCTTTTCACAAAACTACCAATATCATGTATCCCATGTCAGAAAAGTACTTCAATGCCTTAGAGATAATCATCTTTTTGCCAAGATGGAAAAATGTTCCTTTCACCAGTACTCTGTTCCCTTCCTAGGATATGTAATATCTAAAACTGGCTTCGTAAATGGATCCAACTAAAGTTAATGCCATTATCAAATGGCCTAGACCTGACTCCCTTAAGGCACTCCAGCATTTCCTGGGCTTCGACAGTTACTACAGGAAGTTTATCAAAGGTTTTGCCACCATTACGGCACCCCTTACTTCCCTGACAAAAAAGGGTGGTCCCCAGATGCTATTCAGGCTTCTGATTCTCTAAAAAAAGCTTTTGCTTCTGCACCCATTTTTCATCATCCTAATCCTGAATACCAGTTTATACTGGAAGTAACTTTCTCTGTGCAAAAGGAATCACAAAGACAAGGGCGCCTCCTCGTGTGATACAGTATGAACAAACAGAATAATGTGAATACCAAATTATACTCACAAAGATGGCAGCACTCTGTTGTGCTAATAGAGGCAAGTTGGGAGTTCAGTGTCCCAGTTCACTGCAACATGCAGGAAAGCAGGTCACTCAGAGGTAGAATACGTCCGAATAACACTCAGGCTCTCAGCAAATAGTTAAAATACCATAATTTAATGGTGCAATAAAATACAATACATAATGTCACACATGTGACACTAAAATTGGATAAGCAACCCGTTTCTCAGACCTCTGTCTGTTTCCTCAGGCTTCTATCCAAAAACTGAGAGTACTGGCTTATAAGTCAGTACTCTCAGTTTTTGGATAGAAGCCTGAGGAAACAGACAGAGGTCTGAGAAACGCATTGCTTATCCAATTTTAGTGTCACATGTGTGACATTTTGTATTGTATTTTATTGCACCATGCTTCCTCAGTAGCTGCAGGAGCAGTCCCTTTCTCAATGTATTCCTGAGTCTGTCAAGATTCATCCCGTCGATTTCTTCTCCAAGAAGTTCACCTCTTCTGAATTAAACTATGATGTGGGCAACAAGGAGTTGTTGGCCATCAAAATGGCCTTAGACAAATTGAGACATTGGTTGGAGGGTACCATTCAACCCTTCTCGATCCTTACTGATCATAAGAATCTACTTTACCTCCAGACAGCCAAACGTTTAAATTCCCGGCAAGCTCGATGGTCCTTGTATTTCTCTCAGTTCCACTATGTTTTATCCTACATTCCCGGCACGAAGAATGTCAAGGCTGATGCTTTGTCAAGGCAGTTCCACTCAACTAATTCTCCAGAATCTGGCAATATTCTCCATCCACATGAGTTCATAGCTCAACTATCGGTCTCTACTTTACAAGAATTACAAGCTGCTCAAAAGGACCTTCCTTCCACTTGCAAACCCCCCTGTTGGTCTACTTTTTGTTCCTGAGCACTTCCGATCTAAATTGTTGCTATGGGCTCATGACAATCCCCTTCCCAGACATACTGATATCAGCAATACTATTTGGAAACTTAAGCAAAATGTCTGGTGGCCCTCTTTAGCTTGTGATGTCAAAGATTATGTTTCTGCTTGCACTGTATGTGTATCTAACAAGATACCACGTCATCTACCTTCTGGCTTGCTCCAACCTCTACCTATTCCTCATCAACTTTGGACTCATTTATCCATGGATTTCCTTACCGACCTCCCTCTCTTAGCAGGAAACAATACTGTGTGGGTTATAGTCAACAGATTCACCAAAACAGTCAATTTTTTTCCATTGTCTGGCTTACCCTCTGCTAAAACCCGTTTTGAACTTTTTATTAAGCATGTTGTGAGTCTGCATGGTTTCCCACTTGATATTGTCTCTGACAGGGGGTTCGGTTTTTTTTCTCACAGTTTTAGAAATCTCTTTGTGAACAATTTGGTACTTCCATCTCATTGTCTACATCTCATCACCCACAGTTCAATGGCCAAACCGAGAGGGTCAACCAGTGCTTGGAAACATCTTAGGCATTATGTGGATCTTCTCCACTCTAACTGGACCCACTACTTGCCTCTTGCTGAATTGGCTCACAATGCCCGATACAACACTTCTCTTAAAACCTCACCCTTTAAAGCAGCTTACGGATTTCAACCTAGAACTTTTCCTCTTCATACCTCATCTACAGAAATTCCCGCTGCTGATATCTCTGTCCGTAGACTTTGTCGCCATTAGCGAAAGAGCCGCCTTCTCCTCACCAAAGCTTCTAACCAATATAAATTCTATGCTGATCACAAACGAAAGGAGGCTCCCAAGTATAGTCCTGCAGACAAGGTTTGGGTTTCTACACGTCATCTTCATCTCAAGCAACCTTCTACTAAACTGGGACCCCGCTATGTAGGTCCTTTCCGGACCTTGAGTCAGGTTTGCTCTACTGCTTACCGAATTGCACTTCCTAAGACTCTTGAAGCTCATCCAGTTTTTCACGTCTCTCTTCTTAAACCAGTCACTTTTAATAGGTATTCCAAACCTAAGACCAATCCTCCACCTCTTCTGGTTCATGGACAACCTGAGTTTGAAGTCAGTCATATCATCGATTCAAACTTTGTGACAAGTTTCTTATCCACTGGAAAGGTTATCCTGTCATGGAACGGTCTTGGGAGCCAGCTCATCAAGTTCATGCTCCTGCTTTAATTAAAGCTTTTCATATGGCTCATCCCTCCAAGTCTGGTCCTATCCCCTGGAGGGGTCATTGAGGAGGGGGTGCTGCCATGATCCAATCATTGCCGTGTTGCCGTGGCTCCCGGATCTCTCTCTGTGTCTGCCACGTCACGTTGCCTAGTAACGTGACGCAGCCTTCCTGTGTTACTCCCCCCACACATCACTGGCCTTTAAATCTCCGGCGGGACTTCTCTCTGGTGCCTGTTTGTCAGATAGCGTTGCCTGCTTCCTGCTTCTTTTGGGTCTGTGAGTGTTTGCTCCCTTAACCTGCTTTAAAGGATAATTTGACCATTGCCTGCCTGACTACTCTGCTGCCAAATTCCTTAACATGCTTTAAAGGACATTTGACCATTGCTTTGCCTGACCACTCTATTGCATCATCCTTAAACCTGCTTAAAGGGACATTGACCTTGACTTTGCCTGATCACTCTAACGGATTATTCTATGCCTGCTTTAAAGTGATACAGACCTCAACTTTGCCTGACCACTCTAACAGATCATCATCTGCCTGCTTTAAAGTGATACTGACCTCTGCTTTGCCTGACCACTCTAAATGGAACATCCTCAACCTGCTTTAAGTTTCTGTACCTTGTACTCCCTCATCTCATCCAGAACCTGTTCCGTGATCCTGCATCATCTGTGAGTACACAGTTTTCTTTTTCTGCATACTAACTGTTTTTCTTTCATGTAATTAGCAAGAGTCCATGAGCTAGTGACGTATGGGATATACATTCCTACCAGGAGGGGCAAAGTTTCCCAAACCTCAAAATGCCTATAAATACACCCCTCACCACACCCACAAATCAGTTTTAAAAACTTTGCCTCCCATGGAGGTGGTGAAGTAAGTTTGTGCTAGATTCTACGTTGATATGCGCTTCGCAGCAGGCTGGAGCCCGGTTTTCCTCTCAGAGTGCAGTGAATGTCAGAGGGATGTGAAGAGAGTATTGCCTATTTGAATTCAATGATCTCCTTCTACGGGATCTATTTCATAGGTTCTCTGTTATCGGTCGTAGAGATTCATCTCTTACTTCCCTTTTCAGATCGACGATATACTCTTATATATACCATTACCTCTACTGATTCTCGTTTCAGTACTGGTTTGGCTTTCTACTACATGTAGATGAGTGTCCTGGGGTAAGTAAGTCTTATTTTCTGTGACACTCTAAGCTATGGTTGGGCACTTTTATATAAAGTTCTAAATATATGTGTTTAAACATTTATTTGCCTTGATTCAGGATGTTCAATATTCCTTATTTCAGACAGTCAGTTTCATTATTTGGGATAATGCATTTGAATAATAAATTTTTCTTACCTTAAAATTTGACTTTTTTTCCTGTGGGCTGTTAGGCTCACGGGGGCTGAAAATGCTTCATTTTATTGCGTCATTCTTGGCGCGGACTTTTTTGGCGCAAAAAATTTTCTTAGTCATTTCCGGCGTCATACTTGTCACCGGAAGTTGTTTGTATGTGCGTAATTTTTTTGACGTTTTTTGCACCAAAGATGTCGGCGTCGCTGGATGTGGCGTCATTTTTGGCGCCAAAGCATTTAGGCGCAAAATAATGTGGGCGTCTTTTTTGGCGCTAAAAAGTATGGGCGTCATTTTTGTCTCCACATTTAAGTCTCATTGTTTATTTGCTTCTGGTTGCTAGAAGCTTGTTCATTGTCATTTTTTCCCATTCCTGAAACTGTCATTTAAGGAATTTGATAAATTTTGCTTTATATGTTGTTTTTTCTATTACATATTGCAAGATGTCTCAGATTGACCCTGGATCAGAAGCTACTTCTGGAAATTCGCTGCCTGATGCTGGATCTACCAAAGTTAAGTGCATTTGTTGTAAACTTGTGGTAACTGTTCCTCCGGCTGTTATTTGTGATGAATGTCATGATAAACTTGCTAATGCAGTTAATATTTCCTTTAGTAATATTCCATTACCTGTTGCTGTTCCATCAACATCTAATACTCAGGGTGTTCCTGTTAACATAAGAGATTTTGTTTCTAAATCTATTAGGAAGGCTATGTCTGTTATTCCTCCTTCCAGTAAACGTAAAAAGTCTTTTAAAACTTCTCATTTATCAGATGAATTTTTAAATGAACATCATCATTCTGATTCTGTTTCTGATGATGATTTCTCTGGTTCAGAGGATTCTGTTTCAGAAATTGACACTGATAAATCTTCATATTTATTTAAAATGGAATTTATTCATTCTTTACTTAAAGAAGTCTTAATTGCATTAGAATAGAGGAATCTGGTCCTCTTGATACTAAATCTATAATACGTTTTTTAAACCTCCTGTAGTTATTCCGGAAGTTTTTCCCGTCCCTGATGCTATTTCTGAAGTAATTTCCAGGGAATGGAATAATCTGGGTAATTCTTTTACTCCTTCTAAAAGGTTTAAGAAATTGTATCCTGTGCCATCTGACAGATTAGAGTTTTGGGACAAAATCCCTAAAGTTGATGGGGCTATCTCTACTCTTGCTAAACGTACTACTAATCCTACGGCAGATAGTACTTTTTTAAGGATCCTTTAGATAGGAAAATTGAATCCTTTCTAAGGAAAGCTTATTTATGTTCAGGTAATCTTCTTAGGCCTGCTATATCTTTGGCGGATGTTGCTGCAGCTTCAACTTTCTGGTTGGAGGCTTTAGCACAACAAGTAACAGATCATAATTCTCATAGCATTGTTAATCTTCTTCAACATGCTAATAACTTTATTTGTGATGCCATCTTTGATATCATTAGGATTGATATCAGGTATATGTCTTTAGCTATTTTAGCTAGAAGAGCTTTATGGCTTAAAACTTGGAATGTTGATATGTCTTCTAAGTCTACTTTGCTTTCCCTTTCTTTCCAAGGTAATAAATTGTTTGGTTCACAGTTGGATTCTATTATTTCAACTGTTACTGGGGGGAAAGGAACTTTTTTACCACAGGATAAAAAATCTAAAGGTAAATATAGGGCTGCTAATCGTTTTCGTTCCTTTCGTCAGAATAAGGAACAAAAGCCTGATCCTTCCTCTACAGGAATGGTTTCTGTTTGGAAACTATCTCCAGTCTGGAATAAATCCAAGCCTGTTAGAAAGCCAAAGCCAGCTCCCAAGTCCACATAAGGGTACGGCCCTCATTCCAGCCCAGCTGGTAGGGGGCAGATTACGTTTTTTCAAAGAAATTTGGATCAATTCGATTCACAATCTTTGGATTCAGAACATTGTTTCACAAGGGTACAGAATAGGTTTCAAGATAAGGCCTCCTGCAAGAAGATTTTTTCTTTCTCACGTTCCAATAAATCCAGTGAAGGCTCAAGCGTTTCTGAAATGTGTTTCAGATCTAGAGTTGGCTGGAGTAATTGTGCCGGTTCCAGTTCTGGAACAGGGTCTGGGGTTTTACTCAAATCTATTCATTGTACCAAAGAAGGAGAATTCCTTCAGACCAGTTCTGGATTTAAAAATATTGAATCGTTATGTAAGAATACCAACATTCGAAATGGTAACTATAAGGACTATTCTGCCTTTTGTTCAGCAAGGGCATTATATGTCCACAATAGATTTAGAGGATGCATATCTGCACATTCCGATTCATCCAGATCATTTTCAGTTTCTGAGATTCTCTTTTCTAGACAAGCATTACCAGTTTATGGCTCTGCCGTTTGGCCTAGCAACAGCTCCAAGGATTTTTACAAAGGTTCTCGGTGCCCTGCTATCTGTAATCAGAGAACAGGGTATTGTGGTATTTCCTTATTTGGACAATATCTTGGTACTTGCTCAGTCTTCACATTTAGCAGAATCTCATACGAATCGACTTGTATCGTTTCTTCAAGAACATGGTGGAGGATCAATTTACCAAAGAGTTCATTGATTCCTCAGACAAGGGTAACCTTTTTAGGTTTCCAGATAGATTCAGTGTCCATGACTCTGTCTTTGACGGACAAGAGACGTCTGAAATTGGTTTCAGCTTGTCGAAACCTTCAGTCTCAATCATTCCCTTCGGTAGCCTTATGCATGGAAATTCTAGGTCTTATGACTGCTGCATCGGACGCGATCCCCTTTGCTCATTTTCACATGCGACCTCTTCAGCTTTGTATGCTGAACCAGTGGTGCAGGGATTATACAAAGATATCACAATTAATATCTTTAAAACCGGTTGTACGACACTCTCTGACGTGGTGGACAGACCACCATCGTTTAGTTCAGGGGGCTTCTTTTGTTCTTCCAACCTGGACTGTGATCTCAACAGATGCAAGTCTGACAGGTTGGGGAGCTGTATGGGGGTCTCTGACAGCGCAGGGGGTTTGGGAATCTCAGGAGGCGAGATTACCAATCAACATTTTGGAACTCCGTGCGATTTTCAGAGCTCTTCAGTCGTGGCCGCTTCTAAAGAGAGAGTCGTTCATTTGTTTTCAAACGGACAATGTCACAACCGTGGCATATGTCAATCATCAAGGAGGGACTCACAGTCCTCTGGCTATGAAAGAAGTATCTTGAATACTTGCATGGGCGGAATCCAGCTCCTGTCTAATTTCTGCGGTTCACATCCCAGGTATAGACAATTGGGAAGCGGATTATCTCAGTCGCCAGACTTTACATCCGGGCGAATGGTCTCTTCACCCAGAGGTGTTTCTTCAGATTGTTCAAATCTGGGGACTTCCAGAAATAGATCTGATGGCTTCTCATCTAAACAAGAAGCTTCCCAGGTATCTGTCCAGATCCAGGGATCCTCAGGCGGAAGCAGTGGATGCATTGTCACTTCCTTGGAAGTATCATCCTGCCTATATCTTTCCGCCTCTAGTTCTTCTTCCAAGAGTGATTTCCAAGATTCTAAAGGAGCGTTCGTTTGTTCTGCTGGTGGCTCCAGCATGGCCTCACAGGTTTTGGTATGCGGATCTTGTTCGGAAGGCTACTTGCCAACCGTGGACTCTTCCGTTAAGACCAGACCTTCTATCGCAAGGTCCTTTTTTTCCATCAGGATCTCAAATCATTAAATTTGAAGGTATGGAGATTGAACGCTTGATTCTCAGTCATAGAGGTTTCTCTGACTCCGTAATTAATACTATGTTACAGGCTCGTAAATCTGTGTCTAGGAAGATATATTATCGAGTCTGGAAGATTTACATTTCTTGGTGTTCTTCTCATCATTTTTCTTGGCATTCTTTTAGAATTCCTAGAATTTTACAGTTTCTCCAGGATGGTCTGGATAAAGGTTTGTCTGCAAGTTCCTTGAAAGGACAAATTTCTGCTCTTTCTGTGTTGTTTCACAGAAAGATTGCTAATCTTCCTGATATTCATTGTTTTGGTTCGTATAAAACCTGTCATTAAGTCAATTTCTCCTCCTTGGAGTTTGAATTTGGTTTTGGGGACTCTTCAAGCTCCTCCGTTTGAACCTATGCATTCGCTGGATATTAAATTACTTTCTTGGAAAGTTTTGTTTCTATTGGCCATCTCTTCTGCTAGAAGAGTTTCTGAGTTATCTGCTCTTTCTTGTGAGTCTCCTTTTCTGATTTTTCATCAGGATAAGGCGGTGTTGCGAACTTCATTTCAATTTTTACCTAAAGTTGTGAATTCTAACAACATTAGTAGAGAAATTGTGGTTCCTTCATTGTGTCCTAATCCTAAGAATTCTAAGGAAAGATTGTTGCATTCTTTGGATGTAGTTAGAGCTTTGAAATATTATGTTGAAGCTACTAAAGATTTCCGAAAGACTTCTAGTCTATTTGTTATCTTTTCCGGTTCCAGGAAAGGCCAGAAGGCTTCTGCCATTTCTTTGGCATCTTGGTTAAAGTCTTTGATTCATCATGCTTATGTTGAGTCGGGTAAAACTCCGCCTCAAAGGATTACAGCTCATTCTACTAGGTCAGTTTCTACTTCCTGGGCGTTTAGGAATGAAGCTTCGGTTGATCAGATTTGCAAAGCAGCAACTTGGTCTTCTTTGCATACTTTTACTAAATTCTACCATTTTGATGTGTTTTCTTCTTCTGAAGCAGTTTTTGGTAGAAAAGTACTTCAGGCAGCTGTTTCAGTTTGATTCTTCTGCTTATATTTCAGTTTTTTTCATTATAAGATTGAAACTTTATTTTGAGGTGTGGATGGTTTTTCAGCGGAATTGGCTGTCTTTATTTTTATCCCTCCCTCTCTAGTGACTCTTGCGTGGAAGTTCCACATCTTGGGTATTCATTATCCCATACGTCACTAGCTCATGGACTCTTGCTAATTACATGAAAGAAAACATAATTTATGTAAGAACTTACCTGATAAATTCATTTCTTTCATATTAGCAAGAGTCCATGAGGCCCACCCTGTTTATGGTGGTTATGATTTTTTTGTATAAAGCACAATTATTCCAATTCCTTATTTTTTATGCTTTCGCACTTTTTTCTTATCATCCCACTTCTTGGCTATTCGTTAAACTGATTTGTGGGTGTGGTGAGGGGTGTATTTATAGGCATTTTGAGGTTTGGGAAACTTTGCCCCTCCTGGTAGGAATGTATATCCCATACGTCACTAGCTCATGGACTCTTGCTAATATGAAAGAAATGAATTTATCAGGTAAGTTCTTACATAAATTATGTTTTTCTATCCTGAGTGGGTCACGTCCTGGTTTCCTCTCAGTGTGCTAGCGTGTGCTTAAATTATCACTCTAGCAGTTTGGTCTAATCCGGGACTGATTCAATACGGCTGACAGTAGGGTTTTCATTTTGTATATTAATTCTGCCTCTTTGAATAATAATCTCTCTTCAAGGCTCCCTCCTCTCCAATTTCATTTCAGTTTACAAACTCCCCAGAATTTAAGATCTTTAGGGTTGTTATTATGGACTTCCCTAAAGTGCTTGTAGATGTATGTGACATGTTTTCCATTTTGAATACAGCCGAGGTGTTCCCCCAATTCTTTTTCTACGAGTTTGTGTGGTTTTGCCCAAATTCTGCATTTTATATGAACATTCTATTAGGTAATTACCCCTTTGTCTGTACATCTAATCCTCACTTTGATCTCAAACTCCCCTCTTGTTTGTGTTGCAGTGAATTTCTTAACCTTATTTGCATATTTACAGGATTTGCAGGTGTAGCAGGGAAAGAACCCATTAATCTTTTTTATTTTTAGTTTTATTTTTTTTATTGAGGTAGCACATAACATTGGTACATTTACAGTACAGTGTATGGACACGTTACATTACATTATACATATAGTTGATATTGCATATTGTAACAATTAATGTTGACATGACCATAATTGATTACATTAACCTCCTTTTTTTTTTTCTTTATGTTAATTTAGAGAGAGAAGAAGAAAAGAAATAGAGATAGAAAAGGTTGATGATTGTTCGCTATAGTGCAAAACCTGTATTAAATATCTTGTTCACATTTTCATCCGAGATAATCTCACATGTAATGAAGATTTGTATCTTACGTCATACTTCATATAGTATATTTGCTATGTATGTACTCTTCCCAAATAAAAAACATCTTGTGAAAAAAATCTTGTTTCATTGTTTTCATATAATGGTATTCTTCCAGTTGTAAGGTCTTATGTATAAAGTCTACCCATAGGGCTATAGAGGGGATTTGATCTTGCTTCCAATATTGTGCAATTAATACTTTAGCACTGTTAGATGTGATTTGGAATAAGGCTAAGTATGTTGCAGGTAATTTTTTGGGAGGTTTATTTAAGAGCCACAATAAAGGGTCTAATGGAATATTTGTTCCCAATAACTTCTCTGTTTGGGTTACTACATCTTCCTAAAAGGGAATGATTTTATTGCAACTCCACCAGATATGTCCCATGTTCCCTACTTCTTTTTTGCAGCGCTAGCATAGATTAGATCTTTGTGGATATAGGGTCTTTAAGTGTGCAGAGGTGTAATACCAGCGATGTAGTATCTTGAAATTAATTTCTAAAATCCTGGCTGATTTAGAAGCTTTCATTGTTCTTTTAAATAAGAACCCGTTAATCTTATCACCATGTAGACTGACATTAATTGTCTAAACTCACTTGGTGCAAGTATATTTTTGAGGTTTTTTTTGCCTTTTCTAGATCATTCTCGGGTATGGTGTAATTTGTTCCCCTATATACGGATCCCCTTGCATCAAATGAAACAAAAAAAGAAAGGGCGCCTCCTAGTGTAGCCAGTATATATAAGGATAAATAGAATGAGATATAGATTTTGTACTCACATGTAGTGAAGGCAAAGATAATGCCTAGATAAGCAGTCTGGAAACTTATCAGTGTCCCAGTTGACTGTGCATTAGAATGCTAGGGCAGCTCCTCTTAGTAGATTTCCAAAATCATCTGAAAAGTAAAAAGATATACAGAGGGCGACTCCTAGTGTGGAATTAGTAAGCAGAGTGTGAACCCACCAGCTTTACCCTTCAGAGATATACTCACAAAGTATAGAGCACACTGTAGTGCTAATGAAGCAAGCTGGGTATATTAAAAGTGGCCCAGCGCACATACCACTCCGGTTTCACTACGCGTTTCCTCAGGCAAGTTAACTTGCCTGAGGAAACAGAGTGGTAGCTCTGAGAAACGCGTAGCGAATTCTACTGATTTTTATTGTACACTGTTATATCTTTATATAAAGTGTTTTTTATATATATCTGGAGTCTCCTGGATTTTTTATCTGAACATTTTGAATACATTGGACCATCTTTCACCAGAGTGGTATGTGCGCTGGGCCACTTTTAATATACCCAGCTTGCTTCATTAGCACTACAGTGTGCTCTATACTTTGTGAGTATATCTCTGAAGGGTAAAGCTGGTGGGTTCACACTCTGCTTACTAATTCCACACTAGGAGTCGCCCTCTGTATATCTTTTTACCCTTGCATCAAATGCCAGTTTCTTAGGATTTTATTAATTAGCTTATGATCTCTATTAAAGTTGTTAATAAATGGGGTATCTATACATTTAGTTTCTTTATTTCCTTAATCAATTTTAGCCCTGGGTTCTAGAAGTGTTGTTTTATCTGTAGCCACCAATCAGCAAGCGCTAACAGGGGTTCTGAACCAAAAAAGAGCTGGCTCCTTGTGCTTTTAAGATACCAAGAGAACGTAGAAAAATAAATAGTAGGAGTAAATTAGTAAGTTGCTTAAAGGATCACTAAATACAGTACAATTGCAAAGCAGTACATTTTTTTGGGCAAATTTATTATTCTCCCATTTTCCAGCCCCTTGTATCATGTGACAGACACCAACCAATCACAGACTAGTATCTGTATACCCTGTGAGCTTGTGCACATGCTCAGTAGGATCTTGTTCACCATGAAGTGTGTTTATAAAAAGACTGAGCACAATTTGATAATGGAAGTAATTTGGAAAGTGTCTTAAAACTGCTGCTCTTTCTGAATCATAAACGTTTATTTTGACTTGAGTGTCCCTTTAAAATTGCTGCTCTATTTGATTCATGAAAGAAAAAAAATGGGTTTCATGTCCCTTTAACAAAGTTCAAGACAATAAATTAGAATATGTTCTTGGTCAGACCATGATGTCTTTACTTTCTTTCTGAGTCCACATGGAACTACCAAGCTGTTGATGGTCAGACCCAGAATTTAAACCCCTTATTCCGTCATCTATAACAGACTTTAATTCCTAGGTCTCTAGTCAAACAATGTGAGAGTGTGTATTAGGGGAATATGTATACAAACACAGACTTCTATTAAGAAAAAGCAGGGTGCACTTTGGAGATGTTCGTATCCACTTTGCACCTTAAAGATTCCCAGAATAAAACCAATCCCTGGATTCATTTAACTGCAGAAATAGAGGCATTGAGAAACAAATTAAGGATAGAGAATTTGAAAGGGTACAAGCATGACCTTTTATGTCGTCAAGCTCCGGCCCCTTAAACCACCAAAACACCCCAATACCAATTCTTCCAACAACCACCCTCATAAATAACAGACAACAGACTTAGCTTTGGTGCAAATTGGCCTCAGCCCTTTATTAATAAATAACTTTGTAAAACTTTAATAACTCAATAAATAATAGTGCAAATAATTGTAAACATATTACACATCAACCCACAGCGGTGCTAGTCCCTCCTGATTTCCATATATTTTAACTATGGCAGCAACTCCTTTTACTGGACCCAACCGTGCAAATGGATGGGCCCGTCAGCAATCATCCATATATAAGTTTCTAAGGAACCCCTTGCCCTTAGAAACCCCCATCTTGAATTCCCCCATGGGAATGCAAAATACCACCACACTAACCATTGGCCATAACTTTTCTGTAATTTAAGGGCTAGCACCCCCGCCACCGACTGGCCTGACATCTCAGCCCAGTCCCGCCAACCCTCCAATTGCACACAGCGCCTCCTTGAAATTAAGGATAAACAGCTGCAGACCAAAGTCATTCAAATGTACCCTATCAGGCAAATAGAACTCACCCTCGCCAACCTCCGCTAAGTCTGAGTGGTGAACAACCGCACCACCAAGCCTCCGCACAAAAGCACCCATAATCTTATTTACTTCCCGTCTGCTTTTATCTAAACGCACCGGGTCCCAAGCCGCCCTCCACACCATCCACGGCAAAATGTCAGACCATACAATTGTCAAAGAGGGGAACAAAATCCTCAATCTACCAATGTCCCTTTTCATGCTTCTCACCAATTCCCGTTGCGGTAGAAAACCAAGATCATTCCCCCCAGCTTGGATCAACAAAACAGTTGGAGGCTGAAAACGCCTGCAATAATCCAACACCAGAGGCAATAATCCGTCCCATCTGAGCCCCCTCACACCGAACCATTTAACTTCACAACGAGACTTGGGAATACCCAACTGCAATCTATCCACCTTCGCCGAAGTCGCACTCCGGGCCCAATAAATAAAAGAGTGGCCGACCAACCACAAACGATCCACACCTAAAACACAGAAGACAAATGAAACCACAAGAAAAACTCCCTTCAAAGAACCAACTCAGGGCGGACATACAAGCGAAACAACCAGATCCCCACCTACCAATGCCTTTAACCTCTGCCTCAGAAAGACCCCTCGTGGAAGCCTCCATTGCCGCCCCTTTAGGAAAAGAGTGGGTCCCAAAATCAGCCGAATTGAGGCCCAAATGACACAAGGCTTTTTTAAGCACTGCCCTGACCTGAAAGTGCGACAAAGGCCTCCCATCTTGGTGGACTAACAACGAACCACCCATTACCGGCCTAACCCTCAAGTACAATCATAAACAAAGCCAAGGACAAACCTCTGAACCACTGGGAAAAAGGACAATCATCCTAGCCTTCCCCAGCTGATCCGTCTTACTCCTCCTCAAAAATATTTCCACCCTGGACTCAAACAAAGCCACATCCGCTAAAACCCAAACCACCCATAGAATTCAAGTTCTTGCTAACCAATTCCGAGATCTGGAAAGCCCCGTAAAAAGCCAAAACATAAGCCACTCTGAACAAACAGGTTTCAAACTCTGACAGGCAAACAGCCTCCAAAATACTATACAAGTTTCTCAGTAACGAAAAGGTAATCAGCCTTCTCCTATCAGGGGAGGGTCCCACCGAACCCTTCTTCAGAACCTGCCGAACACAGAAAACCCTTGTAACATCCTGCACACCCAAAAGCTTAAAGCGAAAAGATAAAGCCGCCAGGCGCCTATTCATCACAGAAGGCGGCAATTTTTGAGACCCCCATTCCCACATCCAGTCCAACAGAACACCAGTAAGATCGAAACCCCCTTCATGGATACCCCAGACACCTAGCCTGGACTCCCAGTCCCACCAAACTCTAGAGTAAGCAGCCCAATAAAAATGAACATGCATGGAAGTTATTCCAGCTTCTGTTCTATCTCATGGAGTGCTGTTCTCTCTCTTTGACTTTTTATGCAAATTATTCTTGGGTCACCCTAAGAGTAATGGGGAAACCAGACGTGGACTCCATGCACACTTGCCCTTAGAGAGATACAACTGCACCTCACTGACGAGGCCCATAGAAGGCCGAAACGATCGTCTGGGGTTGTTGCTTCCCTTGTTCAGAGAAGAATTGCCTGGTATTTCGGCGCTGGACTGTCTTTGGGCAGGGTCAGACTGATATGCTTCAGGATATTTTTTCTCTGTGAAGGGGCGTAGTGTGCAAAAAGAGCTGGCACCCTGAGGAATTCAATAAAAATGAACATGCATGGAAGTTATTCCAGCTTCTGTTCTATCTCATGGAGTGCTGTTCTCTCTCTTTGACTTTTTAAGCAGCCCAAGTACCTGGAGCCAGTGAAGCCTTCACCAGTCCAGCCAATCCTCCACCCCAAGCCACCACAGATAACTTGGGCACGGGCAACCAGTCACATCTGTAAGAGGGGCCAATTCCCGGAACCGCTGCCACTGAAAGCGAGAGAGGGAATCGGCTATAGAATTATAAACACCCGGGATATGTTTAGCCTTAATGCACACGTTCATCCTCAAACACTTCAAAACCAACAGACGCAACAAACGCAACACTGGCAAAGATGAAGCCGTCAACATATTCAAAGCATATACCACCCCCATATTATCTGTTGAGAACACCACCGACCGATTACACAATTCATCCTCCCAAACAAACAGGGAAACCACGATTGGGAACAGTTCCAAAAAGACCAAATTCTTCACCAAGCCCAATGAAGACCACTCATCCGGCCAACTAGCCACACACCAACGGCCAGAGAAATATGCGCTGAAACCACAACCACCAGCCGAATCAGTCACAAGCCCCACAACCACCAGCCGAATCAGTCACAAGCCCCAACTCCTCATTCGACACCCTAGGTGCCTGAATCAATGCTGAACCGTTAAAACCCAACAAAAAACACCTCCAAACTCTCAAGTCATCCTTCATCTCCTTTGATAACCGCACAAAATGGTGCGGCTTAACAACACCCACCGTAGCCAGTGACGACCGCCTGCAAAAAACCCTCCCTATAGGGATGATTCTGCACGCAAAATTAAACTTGCCCACTAACGTCTGGAGATCACGTAATGTGATCTTTTTCGCCAACAAACAGCGGTCAATAACCTCCAGCAAGTCCATCACCTTGCCACTGGGAAGTCTGCACTCCATACTGACGGAGTCAATCGTAATGCCCAAGAAGTCTAGGGTCATAACGGGCCCTTCCGATTTCTCTCTGGCAATGGGCACACCGAAATCTAATGCCACCTGACAGCAAACATCACGTAGCTGCTTACAAACCCTCGAACCGGCCGGACCCACAAATAAAAAATCGGCAAGGTAATGTACCAATGACGACAAGCCCGACCGCTCCAAGAATGTACTGAACTGCTCGAAAAACGAACACGAAATGGAGCAGCCCATGGGCAAACACAAATGAACATAGTATGAGCCTTCCAAACAACAACCCAGCAAATACTGCGAAGTCAGGTGCACAGGCAACAACCGGGAAGCTGATTCGATGTCAATTTTGGCTAACAAGGCCAAAGGCCCCGCCTCCCTCACCAAGACAACCGCCTGGTCGAAAGAGGCATATTTGACTGATGACAATTCCTGAGGAATACCATCATTTACTGATCCCCCTTTAGGAAAAGATAGATGATGAATTAGCCTGAACTTTCCAGGCTCCCTCTTAGGAACAAACCCAAGCAGAGATATTCTCAAATCCACAATAGGAGGACAATCAAAAGGACCCGCCATGCACCCCAATGACACTTCTTTTTGCAGTTTATCCAGGACCACCCCAGGCCACAAGCGAGCAGACTTCAAATTACCCCTGAATACCCGACTACCCCCCTGCGACGGAATAACAAAACCGAACTGAAAACCATGTTACAATAATGCCGCATTCTCCCAACAGCCCTGATGCCTAGCGTACAGGACGAGCCAAGGCTCCATTGCATCTAGCCTCACCGGAGTCACCCCTTTTTCAGCCGCATCACCGGCTCCGCCTGACTTACCCTTACGGAAACACTTTGCATAGGGGTGGGAACCCCCCACCCAGAGCACTCATGCTTGAACTTACACGCGGTGCCCCACTTACACAATTTTTCGTTAAATGCGAAGCAACACCCCTTCCTGACCGACGCCGGGGACCCACTGGCGGAGGTGCCACCGGCTCCCGACCGAAAGGACTGGGAGGCTCTCAAAGGTGTCATTATTTTGAGCCACAATCCCATGTCCCGGTCGTCCCACCTCATATCTGGCTTCACCGGCAGCCATTGATGAAATTGTTCATTGTATGACCACCAGGCCATATCCCAGTATGTCCGTTGCGCGGCCACAATCTCATCTAGATAACAAAACAAGGCACAACCTTGCTCCGGGAATCTACCAGCAAACACACTTGCATAAATTACAAAGGCTTGGAGCCAATTGGTAAACGTTTTAGGTAATTTCCTATAACGTTTTTTCCTCTCCTCCTCCTCCTTCTTGGCCACATCCTTTTTCGAATCCTCCGGAATCTCAAAAGACTGCTCAAGTGGAAGGAGGGAAAACAATTCAATAAATTCCCATTTATATATCTTTTCCTTGACCTCCAACGTCAAATGCATCCCCAATGGCCCAATGGAGCAGAGGCAAGAACGGGACATCGCCGTGTCAGCCACTCTCAACTCCGCCCCATCCACCGGTTATGGGGCTAAACTAGCAGAAACCACAGATGGCCCAGGACCCTGAACCACTACAGGAGCCCCACCACCCATGCCCAAGGACCCCGCCTCCGTGCGAACCTCGACCCTCCCCAACACCGGAGCACTCGACGCCCCCGGAGCCCATGACCTCTCTACCAATACATCCCGAGGAGGGACAGCTCCCTCCAATTGTAACAACAAATTCCTCAAACCCGCAACTATCCTCACAGCCACAGAATCACTGTCACTCACTACAACATTCCCCCTCACATTCACCAACCCTGTCTCACCTGTGGAAGTGTCCGCCGACTGCATTCCTGATGACTCTCCAATAGCCGCTTGGAAACCACCCACATGCGACTCCGTTCTCCGCTGTACGCCCTCCTGCATTATGGCAGCCGTCCGTGTATGCTGGTCTGGCTGCCGTGGATGTTCCTGAAAAACAGCAGCACGTGAACACATATTCAGGGGAAGAAAACCCCTACCCCCCAATCTCCCCTGGTGCAGGCTGGCACCCCTAGCTGTGAGCACCCCTCTACCTTCTTAGGAGCTCCACCCCCGTCACCCCTTGACCATGCGGCCTCTGCCACTGACCATAGTCTAGATCCCCCTCTAGTAACCCCAACATGGCCCATCAATTTACCCGGCCGTCTGTTCCCCTCCTCACCACCCCGAGTGTGCGCCGTACCTATCCTGGCCCCACTCTGATTCCTGGCTAACTCCACCCCCCTGGCCCTACCCCCTCTTCTCACCTCACCACCAGCAACTGGCAAATGGAATCCGTCCAAGAGCCGTGTAGGCCAAAGAAGTACTCCTCTAGGCCGTCAATAGTGTCCGCCTCTGTGGACGTGCCAGGCCGGGTGCCAGGCCGTTGCACTGCAGGGCTAGTGTCTTGAAAAGAAAAACTCACATGTGAGCCACCCACATCATCATTACTACTAACCCCGGCAGCAAAGGAAACCCCAGGGGACTTAACAACCAGGGAGGGCCTATTCCCCGCCCCCCCAAAACGACTAACCATCTTACTACTAACTCCAGGAGAGGGAGGGACACACCCTTCATCTGAGGAATGCAGAAACAACCCAACCGTCCCAGAATCTAGTTCAAAATCATCAGCCTCCTCCCCAGACCCTTACTCATTACCCACTAAAAACCCCTGGGACCTGACCCTTGATGCCTGTCCCCTATCACCATAAGGAACCTTCATGTGCCTAGCCTCCAAAGCACCCTGTTCCTGAAGGCCAGAACCTACACCCTCCCCACCCCCCACAGAAGCCTGAGTAGGGGCCAAAAATCCCTCCCCCTCACTGTCACTATCAACTACCACCCCCCCCCCCCAAAGGCAAAAGGAGTACCGCTAGACCCAGCAAGGCCAAGATCACTCCCTGACGACTTCTCCCCACTGACAGGCCTCTCCAGGCCGTGAGCAACCGCATCATCACCTGACACGCATGTCGTGGCCGGAACAGCCACGGTCCTCAGCTCCGGATCACTGCCGCTCCTCCCCACCGATGACGTCACCGCCGCGGGCCTGGATGGCGCAGATGACCTGAACTCTGCCTCTGGAACAGCCGACCTCTTCCCAGCACCGGATCCGGACTTCCTCCCTCCGCCAGCCCTGCAGCTCACCTCCGGACTGAGCCTTGATGGAGGCCTCGAATGCCTCAAAGAATTCTTCCTGGGGGCAGTCCACCCCACCACCGGAGAAGACACCGGCGCTCCCAACAACGACCTGACCTGCGACTCCAACCAGGTAGGTCCTCGCTCCTCCGACGCCTCCCTAAGCCTACGCAGCAAATCCTCAACAGCAGCCATAACGCAGGCTGAGCGGGGGAACCAGGAAGCAAGAGATGCTTCTCTTCCTCTTTCAACAAAATTCTGCTGGTTTTCCCGCTCAGCCCACCACTTTAACACCTCCTCTCTAGCTCTTCCTATAGCTCCACCTACCCTACCTCACACAAGGGGCCTCTTCCTCCCAGGTCAAAGCTCCCTCCGTCCAATGTAAATAATTGTTATGTTACCAATAAAGCCTCTACCATTCTTGCACATAAACTTACTGTGACAGAGCTGTGTCGGTAGCTCACAATGGTAAATTCCCCGAGAGATATTGGAGAGATGTTTGCCAGTTATAATCAGTTGTATCATTTGAGTGCCTCACAGTCTCATACGGAATTGCCAAAGGAAGCGATTGCATATTTCTTTAACAAATTAAATCTTCCTAAAATGTCATCAGATGTTTGTGAGGCCTTGCCGCTTCATTTACTGAGTTAAGGGACATTCCGGTCATAATCTAAATGTACATAGATGAATTACATATTTGCAATATAAATGTATTGGCAAAAAATTATTTGAGTAAAAGTTATCACTGATTTATTGTAAAAATGTTTCTCTGCACGTGCATGTAAAGCATAGCTAGTTATTCTCAGTGCACCAGCATTTTAAATACTGCAGCTGCTCAGATCACCAGTGGGGCTTGTATCATGTCAGCAATTAACAAATTGAGTCATTACCAGATGGTACGAGCACCTTAGGCTCTCTGAGCAAGTGCTGTGTATAAAATGCTGGTGCACGGTGCATACTTAAATACACTTTTGAAACTGTTATAGCTTTTATTAGAAGCAGTTTGCTAACACATGTATAATACAAAAATGCTTCTATTCAAAACTAAAATGCATCATGTGGATTCCAATTTTGGCTGAAATGTCCCTTTAGTATCTGCTGTTAAACAATTACATAATAATAAAGACCCTATGCCAGATGGCTTTACGGTCATTTATTATAAGTCTTTCCAACTTCTGAACCTTCTACGACTCCAGGCATTTAATAATTAAATTGGAAGCTACTATACTGACAATACCCAAAAAGTGAAAAGATCCCACTCTCGGCAGTAGCTATCAACCCATTTCATGAATATAGGTGTCAAGTTATACTCTAAACTTTGGGCAAATAGACTACATACAATCCTACCAGCTTTGTTACACACAGATCATCTCAGATTCACATATGGTAGAGTGGGACCAGATAATAAAAGGAGAATATTAAATATTTTTTTAGAAGCCACTAGACTAAATATCCCGATGCTGGCCTTGTCACTCAACACTGAAAAACCATTGACTGGGTCAGATGGGAATAGCTCTGGGAAGCCCTGTAGGATTTTGGTTGCCCCAAAAAAGTTACTCTTTCAATTCAAGCTTTATTTGACACCCTATGCTAAAATCAAAGATCTAGGATTTTGTACTAAAGTCCCAATTTCTATTGGTACCCATCACGGTTGTCCCCTCTCCCCCCCTTATATTTGCTGTGGCCATTGAGCCATTGGCCCAAGCTATTCATCTAAGATGATCCAGGGAGAACACCTTCATAAAGAACATGAAAAGATAGCCCTTTTTATGGATGACATTACCCTATTTTAACTAAACCCATTGGTTCTATCTCTGCAGTGTTTGAGTTAATTCGTAAATTTGGTCAACTTAGCTACTACAAAAATTTTACAAAACTGAAGCTCTGCCAATTGATATCCTGGATTTGAGTTGGAGGTTTTACCAACCAATTCAAATTTTATATAATCAATAGATACAATATAGCACTTTGTGGTTCTACTAGGCCCAAACTTACAATTAGTCAAAGATAACATTTTTGGAAATATATTACCGGAGTGTTACGGTTACCCTTAGTCTCGCTGAGAGATGGACCGCTTAGTAGCCTGGATTCCTATTGCTGAAGAGGGGAGAAACTGCTTTCCATAGTATTCTATATGAGTCTCGCAAATGTAGAATAATCCCCCTTAGCTGTAGTACAGCTAGGATACCCTTCTGCCCACAAAAACGAGTCAACGCTGCGATTGAGGGACAACCAAGAACTGAGGACTGGGATGCCCAGCCTGCTTTTTATTTAGGTTACATGCACACAGGGCACTCCCAGGGGGGGAAGCATAAAATCCCCCATCACACATTTAGACAAAGCCCTTGGACAGGCCACCGCAGATAACAAGTACACACAAGAAAACAATTGAGTCCTTCTTATCACCTAGCAGTGAATGCTTATCACAAACTTAATTACAGTACACAATATGCTAGGAAACCTGCCTCAGAAAATAGTTTTCTTGGAGCCCTTCTTAGGCGCTGGCTTGGCTGGTTCAGGCATTGCTGCTGGGAAATAAGTTTCTTCACAACAAAATAACTAATGCTTCTGTAACAGTGCTCCCTTTCTGTGGAACACTCTGGCAGACACGGTCTGACCCCTTTTCGGGGCAGACTAAGGCTGTCCAGACCGCTGGTTATGCGGGGCTGAGGTCGGTTTGTCTGGACAACCCGTCGGCGTTGCCATTCTGTTTCCCAGGTCTGTAAGTAATGGTGAAATTGAAGGGTTGCAACGATAAACTCCAACGTAATAGCCTGCCATTATCTCCAGAGACCCGGTTCAGCCACACCAACGGGTTATGGTCGGTGACCAGAGTGAACTCCTGCCCATATAAATAGGGAGTCAATTTCTTTAATGCCCACACCAAAGCCAAACACTCCTTTTCGACCGCTGCATAGCTGACTTCGCGGGGCAGGAGCTTCCGGCTGATGTAGGCAACTGGATGCTCCCCTCCATCTTCGCCTACTTGGCTGAGGACGGCTCCCAGCCCGAACATGGAAGCATCTGTGTGGACGATAAAACGTTTGTTAAGGGCTGGAGCCGCCAAGACAGGAGCGTTAATTAGAGCATTTTTGAGAGCCTGGAAAGCCGTTTCACAGTGGGGAGACCACAGGACCTGTCGAGGTAAGTTCTTCTTGGTCAAGTCAGTCAGGGGTTTGGCAAGTGTGCTGTAGTCTGGTACGAACCGTCTATAGTACCCTGCCGTGCCCAGGAAGGCTAGGACCTGAGTCTTAGTGATGGGGGTGGGCCAATTGGCGACAGCTTCTATCTTGGCCGGCTCTGGTCGCTGCTTTCCACACCCCACCCGGTGACCCAGGTACTGTACCTCGGCCATCCCAAAGTGGCATTTTTCTGGCTTCAGAGTCAGGCCAGCAGCCCGGATCTGATCCAGAACCATTCCTATGTGAGCTAAGTGGTCCTCCCATGACTCACTGTGGATCGCTATGTCGTCCAGGTAGGCGCAAGCAAAACTCTGGAAGCCATCCAGGAGCCTATCCACCAAGCGCTGGAATGTAGCTGGGGCATTCTTCATCCCAAACGGCATTACCCTAAACTGATATAAGCCGAATGGGGTGACGAATGCCGACTTGGGGATAGCCTCCGGGGCCAGGGGAATCTGCCAGTAACCTTTGCAGAGGTCAATAGTGGTCAGGTAATTTCCCCTGGCTATACGATCGAGTAGCTCGTCTACCCTGGGCATAGGGTAAGCGTCCGTCACGGTCTTTTCATTGAGCCTCCGATAGTCTACGCAGAACCGGGTGGTCCCATCTTTCTTGGGCACCAAGACAACTGGGGAGGCCCAGGGACTATCGGAGGGCTCAATTACCCCGAGTTGGAGCATCTCATCGATCTCCTTCTTCATTCCTATCCTAACTGCTTCGGGGATTCGGTACGGAGCCTGGCGCAAGGGAGCTTGTCCCGGAGTATCTACCTGGTGGGTGGTTAAAGTAGTGTACCCTGGCTTCGGGGAGAAGGTGAGGTGTTTGGACTGTAGGAGTTGGTTGAGCTGCTCCCTTTCAGTGGGGCTAAGTCGGTCTCCTATCTGAACCTGAGCCACTATACCTGTGGGGAGACTCTTTTCTAATAGGTCTGGAATGGGTAGACTGTCGGGGCCTTCCTGAGGGGAACAACATACGGCCGTCACGTTCTCTGGTCGCTCAAAATATTCCTTGAGCATGTTTACATGGAATGTCTTTCTAAGATTGTTGTCGTGGCAGCTAGCTATCACATAAGTGGTGTCTCCCCTTTTCTCTACGATCTGGTAGGGGCCCTGCCAGGACGCCTGCAATTTGTCTGTCTTCACCGGCTTAAGTACTAACACCTTTTGTCCTATGGTAAAGATTCTCTTTCGGGCCCCCCGATCGTACCATACTTTCTGTCTTCTCTGGGCCGACTGGAGATTAGCCCGCACGGATTTGGCTAATTGCTCCATTCGGTCCCTGAGTTCCAGCACGTATGGCACAATGGGGACACCGTCAGTCTCCATCTCTCCCTCCCAGTGCTCCCGGATCAGGTTTAGGGGTCCCCGTACCTTTCTTCCGTAGAGCAACTCGAAGGGAGAGAACCCTGTCGTTTCCTGGGGCACCTCCCGATAAGCAAAAAGGAGGTGCGGCAGGAAGCGTTCCCAGTCTCGGTATTCCTGAGTGAACGTCTTGAGCATTTGCTTGAGGGTCCCATTGAACCTCTCACACAGCCCGTTCGTCTAGGGGTGGTATGGGGAGCTCAGGAGGGACTTAATTTTGCAAACCTGCCAGAGTTGTTGGGTCAATTCAGCCGTAAATTGGGTGCCTCGGTCGGATAGGATTTCTTTTGGAAATCCTACCCGGGAGAACACCTGTACTAGTGCATTCGCTACCGTATCCGCTTTTATGTTGGATAGGGCGACAGCCTCTGGGTACCTGGTAGCGTAGTCCACTACGGTAAGAATGTAGCGCTTACCGGAGGGACTAGGGGTAGCCAGTGGTCCCACTAGGTCAATAGCAACCCGGCTGAAGGGTTCCTCTACAATGGGCATATTTACTAGATGGGCTTTAGGGTGATCGCCTCGCCTTCCTACTCGTTGACACACATCGCAGGTGTTACAGTAAGTTCTAACGTCGGCGTGTACCCCTGGCCAAAAGAACGTGTGAGTAATGCGGTGTAGGGTACGGGTTACAGCTAGGTGGCCTGCTAAGGGGATGTCATGGCCTATCTTGAGGATTTCTTGACGGTATTTGTGGGGCACTACCAGCTGTCGCCTACGCTGTCCCCTTTTCTCTGTCCAGCGGTATAGTTTCCCTTTTTCCCATAAGAATGTTTCATTATCTGCCCCGCCCCCTCCGGTCTCTGCTCGTTCCCGGTACTTTTGTAAGGTCGGGTCAGTCTTAGACTCTGTCTCGAAAGCATCTGGGGTGTCCCAGGGTATGGGGCCTAACATGTCAGGCAATGTCGGGGTAGGTCTTACCTGTGTCTCCCGCACTGGTGAGAGTTCTCGCTCCGTCCGGGCTTGGGCCCGTGTAGTCACTGGGTCCGCCTCGTTGTTGCATACTGGAGCATAGGCAGAAGTCATGGGGCCCAAATCATTGCCCAGTAGTACTTCGGCAGGTAAATTATCCATTATGCCCACGTTCACAGCCCCCTTTCCCGCTCCCCAATCAAGATGCACTTTAGCTGTTGGAATTTTGTACACATCCCCCCCCGCCACTCTAACGGCCACAGTCTGTCCAGATCGCTTGTGCTCCGGCACCAAATGACTCTGTACCAGCGTGATAGTAGCCCCTGTGTCTCTCAATCCCTCGGTAGATCGCCCCTCGAGCCATACCTTCTGCCGATGGTGCTGGTGGTTATCTGAGGCAGCATATACAGGGTCCGCCTCGTGAAGCGGCCCCAAATATTCCTCCATAGGGGCCTCTTGGTTAACACAGAGGGTCCGGGCCGGACGATATGCCCCAGAGGGGTAATTGTAATTCCTGGGTGTCTGGTGCGTATTAAGGGGGCAGCTAGCCATGAAATGCCCTGGTTGCTTGCATCGGTGGCAAGTCGGTCTGGGACGCTCAGAGCTGTTATTGGGTGGTCCTGAGTGTCGGGCGGGCCCTGCGGGCACCGGGGCTCGGAATTCAGCACGAGGGGGTGCACGGTAAACCTCTCTGGGTTCGTGAAGACGGGAGTCATAATGTTCATCGGCCAATTTGGCTGCTTCTTCTAAGGTAGAAGGTCGCCTGTCTCGCAGCCATTCCTTCCCTTGCTGTTCCATGCCATTATAAAAATGTTCTAAGAGAAACAATTGTAAAATTTCCTCACCAGTCACCGCTTTACTTCCGCTCATCCAGTGATTTGCCGCTCTCCGCATTCGGTGCGCCCATTCCATATGGGTATCGTTAGGCTTCTTTTTCGTGCCCCGAAACTGTCGGCGATACGCGTCCGGAGTTACTGCGTACCGTCGCAACAGTGTCTCCTTAACTAGCTCATACTGTGTCACTTCCTCAGCACCCAGAGTACGAAAGGCTTCCAGGGCTCGCCCGGATAGTTTCCCAGACAATATCGTGGGCCACTCCCTGTTGGGAATCTGGTGCAGGGCACATTGCCTTTCGAAGTCCGCCAAATATTCATCAATCCCTGTCTCGCTCTCTAGGAAGGGTTGAAATGCCGCATAGGGTATCTTGGGCCTCCCAGCATTTTCGACAGGGATGATTACCTGCGGGGCTTCAGCATTGCGGTGTGCGTTCGCTAGGTTGAGTTCGTGGGCTCGAGTCTCTCGTATATCCTTGTCCGCTTCCGCCATCAACTGCTGTACCAATTCCATGGAGGGGTTCGGCCCGTACAGTGAGAGCCTCTCCCGAACAATCCTGGTTTTTTCGTCACTAATCGTGGTCGGTGTTTCCGCCATTGTGAAGCTCTGATCCAGTTCGGTCAATTCTGCGATCAGCTCTCTCCTCGGCCGGTTGCTGGCGTACCCCCCTCTGCTTTCAAGTAAATCCTTTAGGGTTGTACGCTTCAATTTTTCGTAAGCGCTCTCCATCCGTTCTGTACCTCTCCTAGGAAATCCAGGAAAAATCCCACCGCTGCCGCCAAATGTTACGGTTACCCTTAGTCTCGCTGAGAGATGGACCGCTTAGTAGCCTGGATTCCTATTGCTGAAGAGGGGAGAAACTGCTTTCCATAGTATTCTATATGAGTCTCGCAAATGTAGAATAATCCCCCTTAGCTGTAGTACAGCTAGGATACCCTTCTGCCCACAAAAACGAGTCAACGCTGCGATTGAGGGACAACCAAGAACTGAGGACTGGGATGCCCAGCCTGCTTTTTATTTAGGTTACATGCACACAGGGCACTCCCAGGGGGGGAAGCATAAAATCCCCCATCACACATTTAGACAAAGCCCTTGGACAGGCCACCGCAGATAACAAGTACACACAAGAAAACAATTGAGTCCTTCTTATCACCTAGCAGTGAATGCTTATCACAAACTTAATTACAGTACACAATATGCTAGGAAACCTGCCTCAGAAAATAGTTTTCTTGGAGCCCTTCTTAGGCGCTGGCTTGGCTGGTTCAGGCATTGCTGCTGGGAAATAAGTTTCTTCACAACAAAATAACTAATGCTTCTGTAACACGGAGGTAAATAAACTACTAGCCTCATGGGTTGTTTGAGGCAAATTCTGCCAAACAGGAAATTTCTCGATTAAGATGACCACATGTGCCACAAATTCTATATCTATTTCAGTGTTGACAAACCTGTTAAACTCCTTGAAAAAAGTCATTCCTTATTTATACGCCATATCTGACAAGGTAAAAAAAATAATTCTAGGAAATCTTTGCAAAAGAAGTATCCCATTATCAGGGGTTCTGGTTCCAGATATACCTGTGGAAAGTTTTAGATTAAATATGAGGATCACAACTGCAGATATATAATCTTTAAAATTTCTTCAATAAAGTGTATGTAAGTAATCCTGCAGGTGGTTAGAGGAAACTTCTGTTTATATGTGAAATAACAGAATTGGAAGCAGGGAAACAATCAGTTAATCTGAGGCTATGTTTTAACAACTACATATATTCTATAATGTAGTTGCTATCCACTGCCTCTTATAACTCATGAGTAATATAACATGTTAATAAATGAAATAGCTAAGCAAATTCCACAATCTGAAATGAATAAAATGCTAAAGATTGAATATCTGCCACAAAGGATTTAACTGAAGAGATAAGTTGCATAACATAATATGTCAGGATTGTTATGGCGGTTTCAGTATGACACAAATAATGTACTTCGTATGGTAGGAAGTTCTTATCCATAAAAGATTTGCAGGACACACAAAGATAAGGAACTTGAACCAAGCAGAGAATAACTAAGAATGTGTGGCTGACCTGAGACTGTCGGGGATATCAGAAGCGTGAGCAGAAAGTTTCGAGCTGCAGCGGAGGTAGTAAAGCTGATGGCGTGTGACGTCACCGCTCCAAAGCGACCAGCTGAGAGGAGGGAAATCCGGAGCGCTTCAGAAGGCGTGCGAGAGGTTGTCCTGGTATGCAGAGAGTCAGCTGAAGTTGCGTTGAGACAATTCGTCACAGGGAAGGAGGGGCTTGACACGTAGGAATCGTGAATACAATACCAAGCAATGAAATGAAGGATGAGGAGGAATTTATAGGCAAGTCAAGACCAGTGTGAGTCTTAAAGGTACATCAACGTAGAGAAAAGGGGAAAGTTGAACTCATATGTTATGACACCCGCCTTACACATATTACTTCTCAGAATAGGAGGTTCCTGGGTGGAAAAGGCTTGGTCAAGCTTCTCTCCTGGAAGGGATGCAGTTACAAGATTTACCCTGGATTCCTGATTATATGTGGCATGATGTAGAGATTTGTAATTCGATTCTTGTGCAGAACTTGGAAATATGGAAATCTTTGAGACATTACTCAGGGGTAGCTAATAACCCTTCACCAGTTCATTGTTTGACTGGATTACTATTTGGCATATCAGGCTCACATGTTCGTTACTGGAGATCCTGGGGATTACTATCACCTAGATTACAAGTTTTTGTCGGTAAGGCTGTGCGGGGCTAACAAGCCTTTTTTTCTTACCGCTCACTTAAGCCAACGCTGGTATTACAAGTTTTCTTCAAGCCGGCGTTAGCCTCAGAAAAGTGAGCGTTGAGCAAAATTTAGCTCCACATCTCACTGTAATACCAGCGTTGCTTACGGTAGCGGTAAACTGGCAAAACATGCTTGTGCACGATTTCCCCATAGGAAACAATGGGGCTGAGCCGGCTGAAAAAAACCTAACACCTGCAAAAAAGCAGCGTTCAGGTCCTAACGCATCCCCATTGTTTCCTATGGGGAAATTAAATTTATGTCTGCACCTAACACCCTAACATGAACCCTGAGTCTAAACACCCCTAATCTTACACTTATTGACCCCTAATGTGCCGCCCCCACTATCGCTGACAAATACATTATAATTATTAACCCCTAATCTGCAGCTCCGGACACCGCCGCCACCTACATTATACTTATGAGCCCCTAATCTACTGCCCCCAGCATCGCCGACACCTACATTATAGTTATTAACCCCTAATCTGCCCCCCCATTGTCGCCACAACTATATTACATTTTTAACCCCTAATCTGCTGCTGCCGCCGCCGCCAACAACATTGCCGCCACTATAATAAATTTATTAACCCCTAAACCTAAGTCTAAGCCTAACCCTAACACCCCCCTAACTTAAATATAATTTAAATAAAACGAAATTAAATTACTACTATTAAATAAATTATTCCTATTTAAAACTAAATACTTACCTATAAAATAAACCCTAAGATAGCTACAATATAACTAATAGTTACATTGTAGCCATTTTAGGGTTTATTTTTATTTTACAGGCAACGTTGTATTTATTTTAACTAGATAGAATAGTTATTAAATAGTTATTAACTATTTAATAACTACCTAGCTAAAATAAGTACAAAAGTACCTGTAAAATAAACCCTAACCTAAGTTACAATTACACCTAACACTACACTATAATTAAACTAATTACCTAAACTACCTACAGTTAATTACAATTAAATTAAATAAACTAAATTACGAGAAAACCCCCCCACTAAATTACAGAAAATAAAAAAACAATTACAAGAATTTTAAACTAATTGCACCTAATCTAATCCCCCTAATAAAATAAAAAAGCCCCCCAAAATAATAAAATTCCCTACCCTATACTAAATTACAAATAGCCCTTAAAAGGGCCTTTTGCGGGGCATTGCCCCAAAGTAATCAGCTCTTTCACCTGTAAAAAAAAAAAAAATACCCCCCCAACAATAAAACTCGCCACCCACACACCCAACCCTACTCTAAAACCCACCCAATCCCCCCTTAAACAAACCTAACACTACCCCCTTGAAGATCACCCTACCTTGAGCCGTCTTCACCCAGCCGGGCACAAGTGGTCCTCCAGAGGGTCCGAAGTCTTCATCCTATCCGGCCAGAAGAGGACATCCAGACCGGCAGAAGGCTTCATCCAGGTGGCATCTTCTATATTCATCCTTCCGGAGCGGGTCCATCTTCAAGACATCCGACGCGGAGCATCCTCTTCATCCGACGGCCGACAGTGAATGACTGGTCCTTTAAGTGATGTCATACAAGATGGCGTCCCTTGAATTCCGATTGGCTGATAGAATCCTATCAGCCAATCGGAATTAAGGTAGGAAAAATCCTATTGGCTGATGCAATCAGCCAATAGGATTGACCTTGCATTCTATTGGCTGATTGGAACAGCCAATAGAATGCAAGCTCAATTCTATTGGCTGATTGGATCAGCCAATCGGATTGAACTTCAATCCTATTTGCTGATTGCCTCAGCCAATAGGATTTTTCCTACCTTAATTCCAATTGGCTGATAGGATTCTATCAGCCAATCGGAATTCAAGGGATGCCAGCTTGGATGACGTCACTTAAAGGACCAGTCATTCAGTCATCGGCCATCGGATGAAGAGGATGCTCCGTGTCGGATGTCTTGAAGATGGAGCTGCTCCGCTCCGGAAGGAAGAAGATAGAAGATGCCGCCTGGATGAAGCCTTCTGCCGGTCTGGATGTCCTCTTCTGGCCAGATAGGATGAAGACTTCGGACCCTCTGGAGGACCACTTGTGCCCGGCTGGGTGAAGACAGCTCAAGGTAGGGTGATCTTCAAGAGGGAAGTGTTAGGTTTTTTTAAGGGGGGATTGGGTGGGTTTTAGAGTAGGGTTGGGTGTGTGGGTGTTGGGTTTTAATGTTGGGGGGTATTGTATTTTTTTTTACAGGTGAAAGACCTGATTACTTTGGGGCAATGCCCCGCAAAATGCCCTTTTTAGGGCTATTTGTAATTTAGTATAGGGTAGGGAACTTTATTATTTTGGGGGGCTTTTTTATTTTATATGGGGGATTAGATTAGGTGTAATTAGTTTAAAATTCTTGTAATTCTTTTTTTATTTTCTGTAATTTAGTGGGGCTTTTTTTCGTAATTTAGTTTATTTAATTTAATTGTAATTAATTGTAGGTAGTTTAGGTAATTAGTTAAATTATAGTGTAGTGTTAGGTGTAATTGTAACTTAGGTTAGGGTTTATTTTACAGGTACTTTTGTACTTATTTTAGCTAGGTAGTTATTAAATAGTTAATAACTATTTAATAACTATTGTACCTAGTTAAAATAAATACAAAGTTGCCTGTAAAATAAAAATAAACCCTAAGATGGCTACAATGTAATTATTATTTATATTGTAGCTATCTTAGGGTTTATTTTATAGGTAAGTATTTATTTTTAAATAGGATTAATTTATTTAATAGTAGTAATTTAATTTTGTTTTATTTAAATTATATTTAAGTTAGGGGGTTTGGGTTAGATTTAGATTTAGGGGTTAATAAATTTAATATAGTAGCAGCGACATTGGGGGCGGCAGATTAGGGGTTAATAAATGTAGGTAGGTGTCGGCGATGTTAGGGATGGCAGATTAGGGGTTAATAAAATTTAACTAGTGTTTGCGAGGCGGGAGTGCGGCGGTTTAGGGGTTAATACATTTATTAAAGTGGCGGCGATGTCCAGTCGGCAGATTAGGGGTTAAATAATTTTATTATAGTGTTTGCAATGTGGGGGGGGGCTCGGTTTAGGGGTTAATAGGTAGTTTATGGGTGTTAGTGTACTTTGTAGCACTTTAGTTAAGAGCTTTATGTTACGGCGTTAGCCCATAAAACTCTTAACTACTGACTTTTATATGTGGTAGGAGTCTGGACAGGAGAGGCTGTACCGCTCACTTTTTCAGGCGATCGTAATATCGGCGTTAGGCAAATCCCATTAAAAAGATAGGATACGCAATTGACGTAAGGGGATTTGCGGTAAGCTAAAATCGCAGAAAAAAGTGAGCGGTAGACCCTCTCCTGCCTAACTCGTAATACCAGCGGGTGTTAAACATCAGCGTTGGGACCCCTCAACGCTGCTTTTAAAGGCTAACGCAAGACTCGTAATTTAGGTGAATATGCTTCTCAACTGTATGTCCAAAATCAACTTCTACAGCCAAGTAGGTTGCACCCAGATATTTCTTATCCATAAAAGAGGTTTAAATATGAGTTTACCGGGTTGTATAGCTTTTTGTTATCATGGGATTTTCCTTAAGCTAGTTTACAAAATCTAATAAAATGCTTGGAAATAGGGGTTAAGATGTATAGACCTTTACCTATTCATTATGAGACATTTTTTTTTTTTTTTTTTTTTTTTTTTTTAAGTTTCAAAATTTTTATTAGTAAAGATTTCTCAAATATAATAGTGATGTAATAAACAATTTGGAGCTCGCAGGCTCCTACAGAAAGTATGAACAGAAAAAATGGTACACTAAGAATGTGCCAGGTCAAGATGTGTTCCTAGAATGAGGAAAATGAACACAGTATAGTTCGAGTCAGATGAGGTGAGTTGACTGGGGTGGGGGGAGGGACTAGGGAGGGGGGAAAGGAGGGGTTGTTATTAGAGGCCGAGGTTTAGTTCATGTGCGGGTGGTACATGGAGAAGGTTGTCTAGAGTGCGTTTACTCTAGGGTTTGGGGTCCAAGTAATGGAGTGGTTAGATTGCCAGTCTGCCCACACTAGTTCAAATAGGTCTGAATTATTCAGGGAGTAAAAGATGGGTTTCTCCATATTGTAGATGTATGCCATATAGTTTAGAATGCATGACCATTTTGGGGGCGTCTCGGTTTTCCAAGCCTTGGCTATTGTCGCTTTAGTAGCTGTTAGCAAATAAATTGCTAGGTATGCTTGATGTTTAGGTAGTTTAGTAATGCCTATGTGTAAGAGGGCGTTAGAAGGAGTTATAGGGAGTGTTATGCCTAATCTCCCTAGCGTACGGAAGCAGGTACTCCATAAGGGTTTTAACTTGGGGCATTCCCACCATATGTGTAGAGAGTCTCCTTTTTTGCCACAGTTACGCCAGCATAAAGGAGAGGTAGAGACGAACATTTTGTTAAGTCTCGCGGGGGTAAGGTACCAGTTCGTTAAGAGTTTATAATATGTTTCGAAGAGTGTGACACAGTGTAGTGCTTTTTTAGTGAGGGAAATTACATGATGCCATAATTGTGGGGGCAGGGTCAAGTTCAGCACTGATTCCCATGCGAGCAAGTGAGGAAGTTTATTCTCAGAGTCTGTGTTTCCTATTAAGGTGTAATGCATTGACAATGGTCTGTGAAGTTTGTTACCTTGTTGCCAAGTCGTTTCCCAAAGTGTACGGGGTCGGTGTAACTCAGGTCGAAATCCCCAGCTAATAAGAAAGCTCTTTAGTCTTGTGTATTCATATGTCATGAACCTGGGTAAGTTGGAGCTAGCTTTTATGTCTGAGAGTGTCACGAAATGCGGAGAAGGTGAAGTAACCCAGAGGTCAGCAACTGTTTGTATTCCGATTCGTGTCCAAGTATTAGGATGAGAGTCAGGTAAGCCTCGTAGGAGACCTGTCAAGGGGGTAATAGGTGAGGGATGTGGGGCGATGTGTGGGTAGTGTCTTAGCTTATCCCATATGGTGAGGCATTCTAGTATTATGTTATTGCTAATGTCTGTGGTACGTCTTAGATGGGCAGGGATCCAAATTAAATCGGGTAAAAATATATGGCTTGGGAGGGAGGCTTGTTCTATGGTTTTCCATTTGCTAGGGGAATCTTTCGCACCCCATTGCGAAATATGGGTGAGCATGGCTCCTTCATAGTACCTAGTTATTGAAGGGGAGGCTATACCTCCTCTACTAAGGGGGCTTTGAAGGATTTTGTGCGCCACTCTGGGGGGTTTGTGTTGCCATATATATTTTGTAAATTCACTCTGAAATTGGCGAAGGAGATATCCCGGGATACGGAGAGGTAGACATCTAAATAAATAAGTAATTTTAGGTAGAAAAGACATTTTAAGGGCTGTTAGCCTACCTATCCATGAAATATGAGTGTAGTCCCATTTGTCTCTCAGGGTGCGCAGTTCAGTTAAAAGGGGCAGGTAGTTGTCTTTGATCATCTTAGGGATATTATTCGATATCTTAACGCCTAAATGGGAGATAAAATTATTGACGCAGTGGACTCTATATCGGACTCTGAGGGTGTCAACTGTATTCTGTGGAATTCCCCAAGTAAAGATTTCTGTTTTACCTAGATTTAACTTGTAATGTGACATATCTCCAAAGGAGTCTAAAATTTCTATCAGTCTTGGGAATGAAGATAGGGGGTCTGATGAGAATATTGTGATGTCGTCTGCAAAGAGTGCAATTTTGTGGATAGTGCCATGTAGGCGGATGCCATCAATTTTTATATCTTGTCTGATTTGTTCTGCTAGTGGTTCGATTGCCAGGGCAAAAAGAAGGGGAGAGAGTGGACACCCTTGTCTGGTGCCATTAGAGATTGGGAAGGGGGGTGAGGCAAAGCCTAGGCCTCTAACTACTGCTGTGGGAGTGGAGTAAAGGGCCTGTATCGCTTTGATAATTTGATCTGGGAAACCAAAGATTTTGAGGGTTTCCCATAAGTAGGACCATCTAACACGGTCGAAAGCCTTCTCTGCATCTAATGAGATTACAGAGAATGGCCTATTTAGTCTGGTGGATTCAGTGCAGATGTTTAAGAGACGTCTAGTATTGTCTGGTCCTTCGCGATGGGGGATAAATCCTACTTGGTCTAGGTTTATGAGTTTCGGGAGTAATTTGGATATGCGTATAGCAAATAATTTAGCGTAAATTTTAATGTCTAAATTAATTAGGGAGATTGGCCTGTAATTGGAGCATAAAGATGGGTCTTTTTGGGGCTTAGGAATAGTAATCACCGTTGCTTCCAGGAATTCCTGACTAAACCTACCCTGTTCTCTAGCATAGTTAAAAAATCTTAAGAGTAGTGGGGTTAGTTCATTTGTGTATGTTTTGTAAAATGCAGCCGAGTAGCCATCTGGGCCCGGAGTTTTGAAAGGTTTTAGATGTTTTATTACGTATTTGATTTCCTTAGAGGTGAAGGGGGATGAGAGTGTTTCTTGGTCCTCAGACGACAATGAGGGAAGATTTAAGTTGCGAAGGAAAGAGCTAATCTTGTCAACAGGAGTTAGTTTGTCACTTGCATTTTTTTCTAGATTGTATAGGTTTGAGTAAAATCTCTCAAAGCAAGTGCCAATGTCTAAGGGTTTGCGGTATGTCTGGTTCTCAAATTGAATCTGATGTATTCTTGAGGTGCTCGTCCTATTTTTAAGTTTATTTGCTAATAGTGTATCTGCTTTGTTACTCTTGTGGTAAGTAATCTGTTTCAGTTTAAATAAATTAGCCTGAGTGCGTTTTAGCTCTAGTTGGTTAATATGATTTTTAATCTGTATAATTTGAGCTGTGTTTTCATCTGAGGGAGTATTTCTGTTTAGGAGTTCTAGACAACGTAATTCAATATGAGATTTGGAAAGGGGTAGGCCAGATAGTTTTTTGAGATGAGCTTGTTTTTTAATTATGATACCCCTAAAGGTGGCCTTTGCCGCCCCCCATAGTGTGTCATCTCTGACCTGATTATTGTCATTAGTTTGGCAGTAGAAGGCTATGTCTTTTCTCAGGGTTTCCTTAAATGCAGCATCCTGTAAGATGTCATGCGGGAGGCGCCATGAAGGCTTAACATTATGTCGTTCCGCTGAGCGGAGGGTTACTGTGACTAGGTCGTGATCAGACCATGGGCATAGGGAGATGGTAGAGTGTTTGACTTGGTCAAGGGTTTCTGCTGAGCAAAAAACATAGTCGAGTCTGGAGTATGTTTTATGAGGGAATGAGAAGTGAGTGTAGTCTCTATCCCTAGCGTGAAGTGAACGCCATACATCGAAGTAGCCGAAGTGAGTAATGATTTGTCTGAACTTTTGGGAGAGTTGAGCAGGAGGGGTAGTGTGTTTTGTCCAGGAAGTTCTTTTTCTGTCTAGTATTGGGTCCCAAGTCATATTGAAGTCCCCAGCTAGTAAGACTCTGCCTATTTTTATCCGGTCGACTGCGTGTAGGATCCGCTTGAGGTATCTAGGCTGATGTGAGTTAGGTAGATAGATAGAGACTAAGGTATGATCAGTGTGGTCTAGCTTACATGTTAGAATGAGAAATCTAGATTGGGGATCTTTTAGGACTTGGATTGGTTCATAGGCTATTCTTTTATGGATTAAAATCGCCGTACCTCTGGCTTTTTTTGAAAAAGAGGTGTGTTCAAGGACAGTGTAATCTTTGGATATTGTGTAGGGAGGGTTGTCTGATGACCAATGTGTCTCCTGAAGGAATGCTACGTCAGGGTTATGGAACTTGAGTGATCTAGCTAAAAGGCTGCGCTTATGTGGGGAATTTAGGCCTCTTACATTATGGGTTAGTATTTTGAGGGGTGGCATAGGGAGGTGTGGGGAGCAGATCAAGTCTTTTAGTAATAAGAGTCAGTGTAGGTGGGGAGGATAGAGGGAGGGGAATAGGCAACAGATAAAGTGAGGGAGAGTTAGCGAAAATAGTTCGCTATGGTGGAGCCCTAGTGTGGGCTGCCTGTGGGGGGGGCGAGAAGCGAACAGAAGCAGGGGTCTTTGAGGTGGACCCTGCTCCGCAGTAAACATTGTAAATTAACTTGCTATTACATATGAGCAATACTTAGATTAAGACAACAACCTTAAAATAACAATCAAACACATAACTTAATTGTACTATCTAATAGTAAACTTTTTAAACTTTAACTCAATCTCAGTTATGATCTGTTGAAGACAGATCAAACTTCCGGATTAAATGAAGTCTAGATAAGTTCCATGAAAGGTTACCAGACGTGTGTTTACGGTGGGTTAGTTTTAGGTTTCTTAGCTCTTTGCTCTTTGATAGTCCATTCGGGAGCCGAAGCTCTCAGCTTTGGGTAGGTCGGCTGTATCGGTGGAGGTTGCTCCTGGTGTAAGCCCCATGTGGCCAGGAGAGCCATACCTTGAGGTATGGAGTTGATTGTGTGGCTCTGGTTATTTCTGGTGACTACTAGATTTGTAGGATGGCCCCACCTGTACTTAATATTAGCCTTCCTGAGTGTCAGAGTGATTTGTTGAAAGGTTTTACGGTACTGTAGTGTATGAGTTGAAAGGTCAGGCAGGAGTTGAACATCCTTGAATTTTTCAGGCATAGGCAGCTTTTTGAAGGCTGCTTGTATAAGTTTATCTTTATATATGTAGCTGTGAAAGCAGACAATTACATCCCTTGGTTTGTCGGCGGGAGTAAGTCGTGATCTTAAGGCTCTATGGGCTCTTTCCATTGTATCAGTGTGTCCATCTGAGGTGCCCACGAGTTCTGTAAATAGCTCCCTTAGGTAGGGTTGGAGTTGGGCATTCTCTATAGTTTCTGGGATGCCCCTAAACCGGATGTTATTTCTGCGAGATCTGTCTTCAATGTCTTCCATTTTAAACTCAAGTTGAGTCATCTGATCTGCTAGGGTTTCAGAGTAATTGAGCAGGTTTGATTGGTCTACTGCTAGGTCATCCTGTTTCCGCTCTAGCGCTTCGACCCTTTCTCCAATCTCTGAAATCTCCTTTTTCAGTTCCGCAGAGGACCGTTGAATTTCCTGGGTGATAGAGCGTGTTTGACTGGCCAACATATGTTGTAGGGTAGCTTTAGTAATGTAGTGATGTGATGGCGCTTCTGAGCGCACACTAGATTGTGATTCAGCATCTATCGATTCAGGGTCGCTCATCTCCTCATTGGTGATAGGGTTAGATTCCTTTCCTGATTGAGTAAAATGATCATAAACAGTCTTCTGAGTGTTAGTGGAGGGTTTCCCCTGTCGTCTGGACCCATGGGGCATTTTGTTAAGACTGTTAGGTATGCCTGTAAGTTAAAAATTAACACCAACCTTCTATTATAAAGCACTCTGAAAACAATCTAAAAAGCATGAAGCACCGTATAGTAAAGTTTACTAATTCTGACCTGTATTGCTAGACTGCGGAGCAGGGGTCAATAACACCTTCTATATTTATGACATTTTGTTACAGCATCACATAATGGGTGGAAACTGAACCTTTCGGTCCCAACATACAAATGTAAACAGATGTGTCACTGGCACCTCAGGGAGTGATGGGATACGACTGTGTAGAAGGGAAAAAGGAAAAGGGAAGTGACCAACCCAGACTAGCTGGGCCGGAAAGGGAGAGGTGCCAGAGAGGATTAACAGACAGTGTGACTCAGTAGAATACTGAGTAGGGGTGTTTAAGATACGCTGCTATTAAGACCTTAAGTTGTTGGGTCAGGAGTGCAGGTATAGATGATGTTCTTCAAGATATAGGGTTTCAAAAGGTGTGTTTCAGTAGGGGTGGTACTATGTGGGAAGATCAGGCTATGTGTAGTGAGTGTGGGTGCAGGAACGTGTCAGTGTGTGTGTGGCTAGGGGGACGTGTCTATATGTATGTCTATGTGTATGTGCCCCAGGAAGTAAGTGTTGGTGAAACTACTTGGTGGGTTTAGATAAATATATATGTCAGGTTAGGTCACGGGAGCCTTTTGTGAGAGACCAGTATTTCTTAGCCTCTCTGTTAGCACCTCATGCAAGAGAAAATTTACACTAGTACTTATCGTGGAACACCCAAAAACCTGTGGGAGAAAGATGTATGGTTAAGGCAGCAATATAAAATCACACTCCACCTCAGGCTATGAACCTGAGGACAATGAAGCTGTCGCAGCAGCTGGCATAGATAAGAAAAAGATTAATGTGAGAATGTCTCAGTAGCATGGGGTGTGTAAAGTCTCACTCCTCAAAAAGAAAATAAGGTTGCGTTAAGTAACAAAGGATACGGTGTGCTCACTTCGCTGCAAAATGTGATTGTAGTGTCCAGTTCTCAGGGTCTGTTAAGGTGGGTTTCCTGCGACCAAGTATAGGGGGTTTATTTCATGGTTGCAGAGTTAAGGTTATTATAGGAATGGAGTATTTTGTGCAGGTTATGGTGGTGTTGTAAAAAGCCTTTTTTTTTTTTTTTTTTTTTTTTAAATCAAGTCAGTATCCCTGTTCCAGATGCTGCAAAGCACCAATAAACAAACCTTCCACTGTCCTTTCCCTGCAAGGCCTCAAACAGTGGCTTGTGGTAGAAATGGGTGTGTTCAATAGTAAAATTCACAGCTTCTCTGTGAGAAAGACGTTACTGAAGTGAAATGTAGGCCTTTCCAATATATCCCTCCTTGACAGATGAGTATATGTGCCTAAGTGTTCATAGGGCTCAGGTGTTACTCAGGGCCTCTGTTTGGCTCTTAACTTGAGGCTCAATATATTATATCAGTGTCTTCCTCATTTAGCTGTAGCGGTGCACTCTGAGATCAGAGTAAAAGTATCAGGCCCAATCTGAGTCTTTTTAGAGTTAGTGGGTGTCTAAGAGCGTGGCTGCAATGTTTTTATTCACTGTTAGTAGCTCACCTTCTTTTATGCTTGCTTCTGAGTGATGGTCCACTTGTGGAATGAGGATAACAATTATCCGGCAAGGATGGAGAGGAGTTTCTGAGCCGCAAGCGGATCGCTGCCCTGGCCGCGTGGGTTATGGCAAGGAGCCAAGATGGCGTCTCCTCCGTGCTGCGGGTAACTGCTGGGCTGTGACAAGGTTCTTTCTTGTAGTGCTGTAATGTAGAGCACCGGAGTCCGTGCTAAGGTGAAGTGCGGTAGCGGGAATAAATTCCACTGCTTTTGCTGGGCTCCGGATTGAGTTTGCCCCTATAAGATGCCACGGATTCTTAAGGCTGAATATGTTCAGCTGATACTCAGTTTTCCTTTTCACTTGTCGCTGTGTCAGGGTCTGGTAAAGGGGATGGGGAAAGCTGCCTGGTCTGAGATGGATTAGGTCCGGAGGCTGTCAGCACAACTGCTGCAGCACTTGTAGATACTCCTGCGTCCCAGCAATCCAGATTATGAGACATTTTTATGATGGATGAGAGAGCAGGGAGGATATGGGATGCTGGGACTTGGGAAGGGCCCAGCCTGCTACACTTACAAAAATACTTTACATTGTGCCAACTCCCTAGAACTGTATATAAACAATTCAGTTATGCTGGCATTATACTCCTCTACGGCTTTCACAAATGATTCCTTGTCTTTCTTCAAAATATTGGAGGAATTGAGGTGCAATAGGGTCAGATGTACTTATCATGTGTAGCTGTCCTACGTTAGTTCCGATTTGGATGCGAATATTTGACCTATGTCATAGTTTGGGGATCAACTTAATTGCATTTACAAAAACAATCAATGGTAAAACCATTGACTAAAAGAGAATACACTTATTAGCCCTATCTCATTCCTTTATTTATATAGTGGATTTGGTGTAACTGGCTTTTTTATAAAAACAATACTTTTATTGTGAAACTTGTTAAAACACGGGATCAATTTAAAAACAACAGTTTTTGACCTTTAGACCCAGAAGATATTCACTTTCCCAATAAGTGAGATAAGATAAATAGTAATTATTTGTATTACATTGTGCAACACTTGCAATATCACAATATTATCACATCATTTTGTACTCTAAAGTTAGATAGGTGCTGGAGTATATTGCCCTTATATCTATACTATTGTCTAGCACTATTAGATGGTGATATTGTAAAGAACCAGTATAAAATATATTTGTTTTATTATGCCATGTTAGTCAGATTGTTCATAGGGAAAATTGTAACTATCCATTAGGTTATAATTGTATCTTGTACCTCCCTTACAGGGATTAATATAATCTAGTTGGAGTCAATAATACCAGTATCACCGTAGTAACTTTTACTTACTGCAAGGGTTAAATAAAATGCTTGTGTGTTACTTGAATAAAAGCGCTTGACCCAAGTACTAGATGTATGAATTCAGTACTTTTCTGAATACAATGGCCTCTAGTTATCAACGTGTCTACTTACCTGCCTTCGCCGGCCCAATTCGCCCGCCTAAGCTCGCCTACCATCGCCGCGAACCTGAAAAATTTTGCCAAAGTTATCAAAAAAGCTGTCAAAAAGCCGCGCACCAAGTACGGGGCGATGAGCAGCGGACTGTTATAGTTATCACTTGTGACAGACCCTTCGGTCAGGACTGAAAGTGTTAACTTTATTTTCTAACCACAAGTGGCTGGCTCCAGCTACAATCTAATTAATGCTTAGCATTCTATTGTTTGATCACCTCCAGAGAGAAAGTGATAAGAAGAGTCAAGAGTGTCTTGTGGTTGAAGTGTTTAAGTAATATAATCCTATTGTATCATGTCAAGGGCGCTTCTCCCTTTTATCTAATGTACAACATTCTTTCAACCCCCATCTGAGGGGGGGTCAAAAACCTGTATAAATCTGTGTGCTGCCTTCAAATAAAGTTGTCATTCTGTTTTAAACCTGAAACTGGCTGGGTTGTGAATTGCTGATTGTCTATGCAGGACATTGTTCATCTGGGGTTAACCCTTGGTACACAGTTGGTACCGTAACATTGGTGGCAAGCGACGGAATGAACCTTATCGCCCAGAAGAGCAACTACACATGCCAGTAACCTCAGGAAGAGGGGGATTATTACAATACTGACTAAGATGGAAAGAGTACCAGGGACAGAAGGAACCAATGGGCCCAGCATAGCAGACAGAACCCCCGCAGAAGCAAGCTTTGATCGGGCGGTTAAAATAAGACTGGCACATTATGGCCCCAACCCATCTGCGGAAATTATCGACCGGGTCATAGCAGCTGTGGAGGCCAACCTACTTCGCCAAAGCGGCGCTGCAGCAAACCCAGTGGAAAAGAGAAAAGTAAATTTTGCAGCTTTTAAAAACTTCCTGGAAACAGAAGGAGAGATTGATGGGTACCTTGCGGATTTTGAGAGGCAATGTGCACTACACAAGGTACCCGCAGAGGACTGGGTCATGATATTATCCGGAAAATTATCCGGCCGGGCCAGTGAGGCTTTTCGGGCCATTCCAGATGAGGAAGTCAGGGATTATAATACTGTAAAAGAGGCTCTGCTCTCCAGGTATGCGGTTACACCGGAGGCATACCGGAGACGGTTCAGAGACACTGTTAAATTGGCTGGTGATTCCTACCTTGAGTGGGCATGTAAGGTGCACCGCACAGCAGCTCACTGGATAGCGGGGTGCCAAGCCGTATCTGGGGAAGAGGTGCTGCAGCTATTCCTGTTGGAACATTGCTTCGACAAGTTACCCGCAGGAGTTCGAGAGTGGGTTCGGGACCGTAAACCCTCCACCCTGCATGAAGCTGCTCGCCTGGCAGATGAGTATACGGATGCCCGCAAACTGGACCCTGCTACCACTAAGCCCCCTGCCAGAGTGGAGTACAGACCCCCAGTCACCCCAGCAGCTGCCAGTTACCAACCCCCGGCGCACCGCTATACCACACGGCCTCTGGCCACGAACTACCCTCAGAGAGCCTGGTTCAATTCGCGGGGCTACTCACAACCTATTCGGTGCTTTGGATGTAAGCAACTAGGGCACAAAAGACCAGAGTGTCCCCTAAATGCAGCGAACCAAGCACAGTCCTGGAGAAGACCTGCCGGCGGAATCACACGTAACCCTCAGCCTGCGGCCCGCTACGTAGAGGCGCAAGAATGCTGGGGCATACTACATGAGGCAGACCTTGTGCAAGCTGCCCACCGGAATAACCGGCAACTGGTTAAAGTGAATGGGAAGGAGGTCAGTGGTCTACGGGATACTGGTGCTACCATGACCTTGCTTCGAAAGAACTTGGTGTCTGAGAAACAGCACACAGGAGACACTGTGGCTGTGAGGGTAGCAGGGGGCACTGTGTTCCGCCTACCTGTTGCCAGGGTGCATTTGGATTGGGGAGGGGGCGCTAGACCTGTGAATGTGGGGGTCATGAAGGATTTACCAGCTGATGTTCTCCTTGGAAATACCTTGGTCCCCCTTGTTTCTGCCTATGCTCCCATGGGTCCCGCTGATGTTAACCCTGTGACTACCCATGCTCAGATCCGTGCAGCAGAGACTGACCCCCCTGCTGCTAAGCCCCAGGACGCTGAGCTCAGTAAATCTCCATCCGCTATTGATATGTGGGAGTCACGTTACAATGCGCTGATGAAGGAGAAGAGTCACGTAGAGGATAAAATGGTCACGTTAAATAATCATGTAACAGTGCTAGCGGGAGAGAAGAGGAGTGCAGAGGAAAAAGCACGTTTAGAACAGGAATCCCTGCTAGACAGGCTGCACCGACAGACTGCAGAAAACACCAGCTTGAGAGTGGAACATGAAACCTTAAAGACAAACTTAGTGACACTTGAGGAGAAGCTGACGCTGGCTCATAGGGAGGTGCAGCAACTCAAGTGCACCCTATGTCAGTATGAAGGGATTGTGGATACCTATAAAGAGCAGGTACAGAAAACTCGTAAAGAAGCTGATGAGATTTTGAAGGACTGTTTAGCCCTAGTCTGGGCACTGAGGAAGTTGAACCCTTGTTTGTATGGACAGGAATTCTCTCTCATAACGGGAATACAAATGGATTGTCCCAGCAAACTGACATGCCTACCACCCCTTAGTCCGGTCATCCCCAGGTTGACCCGCAAAAGGGTCAAGCCGGGTCTGCCGGAGTGTTCCACAAGGGGGGAGCTATGTGACAGACCCTTCGGTCAGGACTGAAAGTGTTAACTTTATTTTCTAACCACAAGTGGCTGGCTCCAGCTACAATCTAATTAATGCTTAGCATTCTATTGTTTGATCACCTCCAGAGAGAAAGTTATAAGAAGAGTCAAGAGTGTCTTGTGGTTGAAGTGTTTAAGTAATCTAATCCTATTGTATCATGTCAAGGGCGCTTCTCCCTTTTATCTAATGTACAACATTCTTTCAACCCCCATCTGAGGGGGGGTCAAAAACCTGTATAAATCTGTGTGCTGCCTTCAAATAAAGTTGTCATTCTGTTTTAAACCTGAAACTGGCTGGGTTGTGAATTGCTGATTGTCTATGCAGGACATTGTTCATCTGGGGTTAACCCTTGGTACACAGTTGGTACCGTAACATCACTCATCCGATCTCGCTGCTCTTCGGCTTTTTGACAGCTTTATTGACAAGCTGTCACTTAGCACCCACACTAACTACACTGTTCTACCCCCTATACCGGCACCCCCAGAGCCCCCCGCAACTAAATAAAGTTAGTAACCCCTAAACCGCCGCTCCTAGACCCCGCCGCAACTCTTATAAATGTATTAACCCCTAAACCGCCGCTCCCGGACACCGCCGCCACCTACATTATACCTAGTAACCCCTATCCTGCCCCCCCTATACCGCCGCCACCTATAATAAAGTTATTGACCCCTATCCTGAGGATCCCGGACCTCGCCGCAACTAAATAAATAGTTTAACCCCTAAACCGCCGATTCCGGACCCCGCTGCAACCTATATTAAACTTATTAACCCCTAATCTGCCCCCCTACACCGTAGCCACCTATAATAAATTTATTAACCCCTATCCTGCCCCCCCTACACCGCCGCCACTGTAATAAAATTATTAACCCTTAAACATAAGTCTAACACTAACCCTAACACCCCCGTAACTTAAATATTAATTAAATAAATCTAAATAATATTTCTATTATTAACTAAATTAATCCTATTTAAAACTAAATACTTGCCTTTAAAATAAACTCTAATATAGCTACAATATAAATAATAATTATATTGTAGCTATCTTAGGATTTATTTTTATTTTACAGGCAAATTTCAATTTATTTTAAATAGGTACAATAGCTATTAAATAGTTATTAACTATTTAATAGCTACCTAGTTAAAATAAAGAGAAATTTACCTGTAAAATAAAAACTAACCTAAGTTACAATTACACCTAACACTACACTATAATTTAATAAATTATTCCTATTTAAAACTAAATACTTACCTGTAAAATAAACCCTAAGGCCTAGATTTAGAGTTCGGCGGTAAAAGGGCTGTTAACGCTCCGCGGGCTTTTTTCTGGCCGCACCATAAAATTAACTCTGGTATCGAGAGTTCAAACAAATGCTGCGTTAGGCTCCAAAAAAGGAGCGTAGGGCATTTTTACCGCAAATGCAACTCTCGATACCAGAGTTGCTTACGGACGCGGCCGGCATCAAAAACGTGCTCGTGCACGATTCCCCCATAGGAAACAATGGGGCTGTTTGAGCTGAAAAAAAACCTAACACCTGCAAAAAAGCAGCGTTCAGCTCCTAACGCAGCCCCATTGTTTCCTATGGGAAAACACTTCCTACGTCTGCACCTAACACTCTAACATGTACCCCGAGTCTAAACACCCCTAGCCTTACACTTATTAACCCCTAATCTGCCGCCCCCGCTATCGCTGACCCCTGCATTACACTTTTAACCCCTAATCTGCCGCTCCGTAAAACGCCGCAACCTACGTTATCCCTATGTACCCCTAATCTGCTGCCCTAACATCGCCGACCCCTATGTTATATTTATTAACCCCTAATCTGCCCCCCACAACGTCGCCGACACCTACCTACACTTATTAACCCCTAATCTGCCGAGCGGACCTGAGCGCTACTATAATAAAGTTATTAACCCCTAATCCGCCTCACTAACCCTATCATAAATAGTATTAACCCCTAATCTGCCCTCCCTAACATCGCCGACACCTAACTTCAATTATTAACCCCTAATCTTCCGATAGGAGCTCACCGCTATTCTAATAAATGTATTAACCCCTAAAGCTAAGTCTAACCCTAACACTAACACCCCCCTAACTTAAATATAATTTACATCTAACGAAATAAATTAACTCTTATTAAATAAATGATTCCTATTTAAAGCTAAATACTTACCTGTAAAATAAACCCTAATATAGCTACAATATAAATTATAATTATATTATAGCTATTTTAGGATTAATATTTATTTTACAGGCAACTTGGTATTTATTTTAACTAGGTACAATAGCTATTAAATAGTTAAGAACTATTTAATAGTTACCTAGTTAAAATAATAACAAATTTACCTGTAAAATAAATCCTAACCTAAGATATAATTAAACCTAACACTACCCTATCAATAAAATAATTAAATAAACTACCTACAATTACCTACAATTAACCTAACACTACACTATCAATAAATTAATTAAACACAATTGCTACAAATAAATACAATTAAATAAACTAGCTAAAGTACAAAAAATAAAAAAGAACTAAGTTACAGAAAATAAAAAAATATTTACAAACATAAGAAAAATATTACAACAATGTTAAACTAATTACACCTACTCTAAGCCCCCTAATAAAATAACAAAGCCCCCAAAATAAAAAAATTCCCTACCCTATTCTAAATTAAAAAAGTTACAAGCTCTTTTACCTTACCAGCCCTGAACAGGGCCCTTTGCGGGGCATGCCCCAAGAAGTTCAGCTCTTTTGCCTGTAAAAAAAAACATACAATACCCCCCCCCCAACATTACAACCCACCACCCACATACCCCTAATCTAACCCAAACCCCCCTTAAATAAACCTAACACTAAGCCCCTGAAGATCTTCCTACCTTGTCTTCACCATCCAGGTATCACCGATCGGTCCTGGCTCCGATATCTTCATCCAACCCAAGCGGGGGCTAGACATCCACTGAAGAAGTCCAGAAGAGGGTCCAAAGTCTTCCTCCTATCCGGCAAGAAGAGGACATCCGGACCGGCAAACATCTTCTCCAAGCGGCATCTTCGATCTTCTTCCATCCGGAGCGAAGCGGCAGGATCCTGAAGACCCCCAGCGCGGAACATCCATCCGGACCGACGACTGAACGACGAATGACGGTTCCTTTAAATGACGTCATCCAAGATGGCGTCCCTCGAATTCCGATTGGCTGATAGGATTCTATCAGCCAATCGGAATTAAGGTAGGAATTTTCTGATTGGCTGATGGAATCAGCCAATCAGAATCAAGTTCAATCCGATTGGCTGATCCAATCAGCCAATCAGATTGAGCTTGCATTCTATTGGCTGATCGGAACAGCCAATAGAATGCGAGCTCAATCTGATTGGCTGATTGGATCAGCCAATAGGATTGAACTTGATTCTGATTGGCTGATTCCATCAGCCAATCAGAATTTTCCTACCTTAATTCCGATTGGCTGATAGAATCCTATCAGCCAATCGGAATTCAAGGGACGCCATCTTGGATGACGTCCCTTAAAGGAACCGTCATTCGTCGGGAGACAACGGAAGAAGAGGATGGATCCGCGTCGCCTGCTTCAAGATGGACCCGCTCCGTACCGGATGCAAGAAGATCGAAGATGCCGCTTGGAGAAGATGTTTGCCGGTCCGGATCTCCTCTTCTTGCCGGATAGGAGGAAGACTTTGGACCCTCTTCTGGACTTCTTCAGTGGATGTCTAGCCCCCGCTTGGGTTGGATGAAGATATCGGAGCCAGGACCGATCGGTGATACCTGGATGGTGAAGACAAGGTAGGAAGATCTTCAGGGGCTTAGTGTTAGGTTTATTTAAGGGGGGTTTGGGTTAGATTAGGGGTATGTGGGTGGTGGGTTGTAATGTTGGGGGGGGGTATTGTATGTTTTTTTTTACAGGCAAAAGAGCTGAACTTCTTGGGGCATGCCCCGCAAAGGGCCCTGTTCAGGGCTGGTAAGGTAAAAGAGCTTGTAACTTTTTTAATTTAGAATAGGGTAGGGAATTTTTTATTTTGGGGGGCTTTGTTATTTTATTAGGGGGCTTAGAGTAGGTGTAATTAGTTTAACATTGTTGTAATATTTTTCTTATGTTTGTAAATATTTTTTTATTTTCTGTAACTTAGTTCTTTTTTATTTTTTGTACTTTAGCTAGTTTATTTAATTGTATTTATTTGTAGCAATTGTGTTTATTTAATTTATTGATAGTGTAGTGTTAGGTTAATTGTAGGTAATTGTAGGTAGTTTATTTAATTATTTTATTGATAGGGTAGTGTTAGGTTTAATTATATATTAGGTTAGGATTTATTTTACAGGTAAATTTGTTATTATTTTAACTAGGTAACTATTAAATAGTTCTTAACTATTTAATAGCTATTGTACCTAGTTAAAATAAATACCAAGTTGCCTGTAAAATAAATATTAATCCTAAAATAGCTATAATATAATTATAATTTATATTGTAGCTATATTAGGGTTTATTTTACAGGTAAGTATTTAGCTTTAAATAGGAATCATTTATTTAATAAGAGTTAATTTATTTCGTTAGATGTAAATTATATTTAAGTTAGGGGGGTGTTAGTGTTAGGGTTAGACTTAGCTTTAGGGGTTAATACATTTATTAGAATAGCGGTGAGCTCCGATCGGAAGATTAGGGGTTAATAATTGAAGTTAGGTGTCGGCGATGTTAGGGAGGGCAGATTAGGGGTTAATACTATTTATGATAGGGTTAGTGAGGCGGATTAGGGGCTAATAACTTTATTATAGTAGCGCTCAGGTCCGCTCGGCAGATTAGGGGTTAATAAGTGTAGGTAGGTGTCGGCGACGTTGAGGGGGGCAGATTAGGGGTTAATAAATATAATATAGGGGTCGGCGGTGTTAGGGGTAGCAGATTAGGGGTACATAGGGATAACGTAGGTGGCGGCGCTTTGCGGTCGGAAGATTAGGGGTTATTTATTTTAAGTAGCTGGCGGCGATGTTGTGGGGGGCAGGTTAGGGGTTAATAAATATAATACAGGGGTCGGCGGTGTTAGGGGCAGCAGATTAGGGGTACATAAGTATAACGTAGGTGGCGGTCGGCAGATTAGGGGTTAAAATTTTTAATCGAGTGGCGGCGATGTGGGGGGAGCTCGGTTTAGGGGTACATAGGTAGTTTATGGGTGTTAGTGTACTTTAGGGTACAGTAGTTAAGAGCTTTATAAACCGGCGTTAGCCAGAAAGCTCTTAACTCCTGCTATTTTCAGGCGGCTGGAATTTTGTCGTTAGAGCTCTAACGCTCACTGCAGAAACGACTCTAAATACCGGCGTTAGAAAGATCCCATTGAAAAGATAGGCTACGCAAATGGCGTAGGGGGATCTGCGGTATGGAAAAGTCGCGGCTGCAAAGTGAGCGTTAGACCCTTTAATCACTGACTCCAAATACCAGCGGGCGGCCAAAACCAGCGTTAGGAGCCTCTAACGCTGGTTTTGACGGCTACCGCCGAACTCTAAATCTAGGCCTAAGATAGCTACAATGTAATTAATAATTACATTGTAGCTATTTTAGGATTTATATTTATTTTACAGGTAACTTTGTATTTATTTTAGCTAGTTAGAATAGTTATTAAATAGTTATTAACTATTTAATAACTACCTAGCTAAAAGAAATACAAAATTACCTGTAAAATAAATCCTAACCTAAATTACAATTAAACCTAACACTACACTATCATTAAATTAATTAAATAAATTAGCTACAAATAACTACAATTTAATTCAATTAAATAAACTAACTAAAGTACAAAAAATAAAAAAGCTAAGTTACAAAAAATAAGTTACAAACATTTCAAAAATATTACAATTTTAAGCTACTTACACCTAATCTAAGCCCCCTAATAAAATAACAAAGCCCCCCAAAATAAAAAAATTCCCTACCCTATTCTACATTAAAAAGTTATCAGCTCAATTACCTTACCAGCCTTTAAAAGGGCCTTTTGCGGGGCATACCCCAAAGAAAACAGCTCTTTTGCCTGTAAAATAAAAATACAACCCCCCCAACATTAAAACCCACCACCCACATACCCCTAATCTAACCCAAACCCCCCTTAAATAAACCTAACACTACCCCCCTGAAGATCATCCTACCTTGAGCCGTCTTCAGCCAGCCGACCACCGATGGAACCGAAGAGGAGATCCGGAGCGGCAGAAGTCATCATCCAAGGGGCGCTGAAGAAGTCTTCCATCCGATTGAAGTTAACATCCAGGCGGCGCTGAAGAAGTCTTCCATCCGATAGAAGTCTTCATCCATGCGGCGTCTTCAATCTTCATCCATCCGGAGTGGAGCGGAGCCATCTTCATACGAGACGACGCGGAGCCATCCTCTTCTTCCCGACGACTAACGACGAATGAAGGTTCCTTTAAGGGAAGTCATCCAAGATGGCGTCCCTTCAATTCTGATTGGATGTATTCTATCAGCCAATCGGAATTAAGGTAGGAAAAATCTGATTGGCTGATTGAATCAGCCAATCAGATTGAAGTTCAATCCGATTGGCTGATCCAATCAGCCAATCAGATTGAGCTCGCATTCTATTGACTGTTCCGATCAGCCAATAGAATGCGAGCTCAATCTGATTGGCTGATTGGATCAGCCAATCGGATTGAACTTCAATCTGATTGGCTGTTTCAATCAGCCAATCAGATTTTTCCTACATTAATTCCGATTGGTTGATATAATCCTATCAGCAAATCGGAATTGAAGGGACGCCATCTTGGATGACGTCCCTTAAAGGAACCTTCATTCGTCGTTAGTCGTCGGGAAGAAGAGGATGGCTCCGCGTCGGCTCGTCTGAAGATGGCTCCGCTCCGTTCCGGATGGATGAAGATTGAAGACGCCGCATGGATGAAGACTTCTATTGGATGGAAGACTTCTTCAGCGCCGCCTGGATGTTGACTTCAATCGGATGGAAGACTTCTTCAGCGCCCCTTGGATGATGACTTCTGCCGCTCCGGATCTCCTCTTCAGTTCCATCGGTGGTTGGCTGGCTGAAGACGGCTCAAGGTAGGATGATCTTCAGGGGGGTAGTGTTAGGTTTATTTAAGGGGGGTTTGGGTTAGATTAGGGGTATGTGGGTGGTGGGTTTTAATGTTGGGGGTTGTATTTTTATTTTACAGGCAAAAGAGCTGTTTTCTTTGGGGCATGCCCCGCAAAAGGCCCTTTTAAGGGCTGGTAAGGTAATTGAGCTGGTAACTTTTTAATGTAGAATAGGGTAGGGAATTTTTTTATTTTGGGGGGCTTTGTTATTTTATTAGGGGGCTTAGATTAGGTGTAAGTAGCTTAAAATTGTTGTAATATTTTTTAAATGTTTGTAACTTATTTTTTGTAACTTAGCTTTTTTATTTTTTGTACTTTAGTTAGTTTATTTAATTGAATTAAATTGTAGTTATTTGTAGCTAATTTATTTAACTAATTTAATGATAGTGTAGTGTTAGGTTTAATTGTAACTTAGGTTAGGATTTATTTTACAGGTAATTTTGTATTTCTTTTAGCTAGGTAGTTATTAAATAGTTAATAACTATTTAATAACTATTCTAACTAGCTAAAATAAATACAAAGTTACCTGTAAAATAAATATAAATCCTAAAATAGCTACAATGTAATTATTTATTACATTGTAGCTATCTTAGGGTTTATTTTACAGGTAAGTATTTAGTTTTAAATAGGAATAATTTATTAAAGTATAGTGTAGTGTTAGGTGTAATTGTAACTTAGGTTAGTTTTTATTTTACAGGTAAATTTCTCTTTATTTTAACTAGGTAGCTATTAAATAGTTAATAACTATTTAATAGCTATTGTGCCTATTTAAAATAAATTGAAATTTGCCTGTAAAATAAAAATAAATCCTAAGATAGCTACAATATAATTATTATTTATATTATAGCTATATTAGGGTTTATTTTAAAGGTAAGTATTTAGTTTTAAATAGGATTAATTTAGTTAATAAGAGAAATATTATTTAGATTTATTTAATTAATATTTAAGTTAGGGGGGTTAGGGTTAGACTTAGGTTTAGGGGTTAATAATTTTATTACAGTGGCGGCGGTGTAGGGGGGCAGGATAGGGGTTAATAAATTTATTATAGGTGGCGACGGTGTAGAGGGGCAGATTAGGGGTTAATAAGTTAAATATAGGTGGCGGCGGGGTTCGGGAGTGGCGGTTTAGGGGTTAAACAATTTATTTAGTTGCGGCGGGGTCCGGGATCGGCAGGATAGGGGTTAATAACTTTATTATAGGTGGGGACGGTGTAGGGGGGGCAGGATAGGGGTTAATAGGTATTATGTAGGTGGCGGCGGGGTCCCTGAGCGGCGGTTTAGGGGTTAAACTATTTATTTAGTTGCGGCGGGGTCCGGGATCTGCAGGGTAGGGGTTAATAACTTTATTATAGGTGGGGACGGTGTAGGGGGGGCAGGATAGGGGTTAATAGGTATTATGTAGGTGGCGGGGTCCGGGAGCGGCGGTTTAGGGGTTAATACATTTATTAGAGTGGCGGTGGGCTCCGGGAGCGGCGGTTTAGGGGGTAATAAATGTATTTAGTTGCGGCGGTGTAGGGGGGACAGATTAGGGGTGTTTAGACTCGGGGTACATGTTAGGGTGTTAGGTGTAGACAGCTCCCATAGGAATCAATGGGATGTCGGGCAGCAGCGAACATGAACTTTCGCTATGGTCAGACTCCCATTGATTCCTATGGGATCCGCCACCTCCAGGGCGGCGGTTTGAAAACCAGGTACGCTGGGCCGGAAAAGTGCCGAGCGTACCTGCTAGTTTTTTGATAACTAGCAAAAGTAGTCAGATTGTGCCGCACTTGTGTGCGGAACATCTGTAGTGACGTAAGAATCGATCTGTGTCGGACTGAGTCCGGCGGATCGAAGCTTACGTCACTTTGGTGTGTAGTGCTTGATAACTTAGGCGAATCAGCCTCGCCACAAATACGCTGCGGAATTCCAGCGTATTTGAGGTTGACGGCTTGATAACTAGGGGCCAGTATATTCAAATTCAGTGCATATTTAGGGGCCCATTTATCAAGCTCTGGATGGAGCTTGAGGACCCGTGTTCCTGGCAAGTCTGCAGGCTTGCAAGAAACACCAGTTATGAAGCAGCGGTCTAAAGAGCTCTGAGCAGGCGGACACACATCGCTGAAAATCAACCCGATCGAGTACGATCGGTTTGATTGACACCTCCCTGCTGTTGGCGAATCTGCAGGGGCCGGCGTTGCACAAGTAGTTCTAATGAACTGCTTGTGCAAGGTTTAATGCTGACAGCGTATGCTGTTGGCATTCAGCAATGTCTGTCGGACGTGATGCGCTACAGCATATCATGTTGGACAGACATTGATAAATCGGCCCTATAGACTCAATTGTCTCCCCGCTGTTTGTAAGTTTGTTAGCTGTTATTGGATAAACTGTAGCGCTGGCACACATTAAAGTATTATCCTATTCTGTGCGTACTTAAAGGGATAGGAAAGTCAGCATTAAACCTGCATGATTCAGATGGAGCTGGTCATTATAAGACACTTTTAATTTCACTTCTATTTTCAAATGTGCTTTGTTCTCTTGGTATCCCTTGTTGTAAAAGAATACGCACATATCCTACACTAGTGGGAGCTGCTGCTGATTGGTGCCTGCACACCTTTGTCTCTTGTGATTGGCTAACTAGATGTGTTCAGCTTCCTGTCAGTAGTGCAATACTGTTCCTTCAGCAAAGGATAACAAGAGAATGAAGCAAATGTGATAATAAGAGTAAATTGGGAAGTCGTTTAAAATTGTATTTTCTATCCAAACCATGAAATAAAATGTTGGGGTTTCCTGTCCCGTTAATTGATGCTATATAAATGCTAGTGACTGTCAGGCTCAGAAATATTTTAATTTTATTAACGCCCAATTGTCATTAAATAGATACAATATTCCAGCATACCCTAATACCCAAACCGTTACTGACACTAACAGTGCACGTTTGTGCTGTGTGCAGTTATAGATTGTATCCTCCTATCCTAGGGATTAGTACTACAGTAGTCTGATTATTCAGCTAGATATGGCTCACGGTCCGTAGTTCTAATATAAGTAGGGCTAAAGCTCTGATTATCTACTGACACATTATTCAGCTAGATATGGCTCACGTCCGTGGTTCTAATATAAGTAGGGTTAAAGTTCTGATTATCTACTGACACATTATTCAGCTAGATATGGCTCACGGTCCGTGGTTCTAATATAAGTAGGTTAAAGTTCTGATTTATCTACTGACACATTATTCAGCTAGATATGGCTCACGGTCTGTGGTTCTAATATAAGTAGGGTTAAAGTTCTGATTATCTACTGACACATTATTCAGCTAGATATGGCTCACGGTCCGTGGTTCTAATATAAGTAGGGTTAAAGTTCTGATTTATCTACTGACACATTATTCAGCTAGATATGGCTCACGGTCCGTGGTTCTAATATAAGTAGGGTTAAAGTTCTGATTATCTACTGACACATTATTCAGCTAGATATGGCTCATGGTCCGTGGTTCTAATATAAGTAGGGTTAAAGTTCTGATTATCTACTGACACATTATTAAGCTAGATATGGCTCACGGTCCGTGGTTCTAATATAAGTAGGGTTAAAGTTCTGATTATCTACTGACACATTAGTCAGCTAGATATGGCTCACGGTCCATGGTTCTAATATAAGTAGGGTTAAAGTTCTGATTTATCCACTGACACATTATTCAGCTAGATATGGCTCACGGTCCATGGTTCTAATATAAGTAGGTTAAAGTTCTGATTTATCTACTGACACATTATTCAGCTAGATATGGCTCACGGTCCATGGTTCTAATATAAGTAGAGTTAAAGTTCTGATTTATCTACTGACACATTATTCAGCTAGATATGGCTCACGGTCCGTGGTTCTAATATAAGTAGAGTTAAAGTTTTGATTTATCTACTGACACATTATTCAGCTAGATATGGCTCACGGTCCATGGTTCTAATATAAGTAGGGTTAAAGTTCTGATCATCTACATTATTCAGCTAGATATGGCTCACGTCCGTGGTTCTAATATAAGTAGGGTTAAAGTTCTGATTATCTACTGACACATTATTCAGCTAGATATGGCTCACGGTCCGTGGTTCTAATATAAGTAGGGTTAAAGTTCTGATTTATCTACTGACACATTATTCAGCTAGATATGGCTCACGGTCCATGGTTCTAATATAAGTAGGGTTAAAGTTCTGATTTATCTACTGACACATTATTCAGCTAGATATGGCTCACGGTCCATGGTTCTAAGTTAAGTAGGGTTAAAGTTCTTATTTATCTACTGACACATTATTCAGCTAGATATGGCTCACGTCCCTTAAAGGAACCTTCATTCGTCGTTAGTCGTCGGGAAGAAGAGGATGGCTCCGCGTCGGCTCGTCTGAAGATGGCTCCGCTCCGCTCCAGATGGATGAAGATTGAAGACGCCGCATGGATGAAGACTTCTATCGGATGGAAGACTTCTTCAGCGCCGCCTGGATGTTGACTCGGATGTTCCGACTTGGATGGATTGAGGAGAAAGTTTGAGACCCTACCGTAGGACTCAAACTCCTCTAAGGCAGCCTCCAACGATCCTACGGAGTCTGAAAGAGTGAGAAGTATGTCGTCAGCATACATTGATAACTTGTGTACCGTTTCTTCGGTAACAAATCCCCTCACCTCCCGGTTGGCCCTAATTCTACTCGCCAGCACTTCAATTGTAAGGGCAAAGAGGAGGGGGGACAAAGGACACCCATGCCTCGTTCCATTTCTTATCTGGAAAGTGTTTGAGAGAGTGCCGTTTACTCTCACTCTGGCGTTTGGGGCTGAGTATAAGGACATAGCTCTGTTGATGAAACCGGGTCCAAATCCGAATTTTTGCAGTGTAAGCCGTATAAACTGCCAGCTGACCCGGTCAAACGCGTCGGTTGTGACCAGGGCCAGCAGCCTATTGCACACGTGAGCGTGGGTTATCAACTGCAGTACCTTGAGGGTGTTATCCCTTGCCTCGCGAAAGGGGATGAACCCCACTTGTTCAGTAGAGACAAGTTCTGGTAGAAATCTGTTTAGGTGAGTGGCTAGGATCTTCGCCAGTATTTTGACGTCTGAGTTGAGCAATGAGATCGGCCTATAGCTCTCAGGCCTGTCCTGAGGCTTCCCCGGTTTGGGAATCACAGCTATGTGTGCTTCGAGCATGGAATCCGGTAGGGTGGGGCAATCTGATAGAGCATTGAACATGTTTGCTAGCTTCTGGACCAAAAGATCAGCATAGAGTTTGTAGTACCTAAGACCATAGCCATCCGGCCCCGGGGATTTACCCGTCGGTAGATCTTTTATGGCTTTTTGGACTTCTTCGTTAGAGATCGGGGAGTCTAGAGATTCGGAGTCTGGTTTAGATAATATTGGGAGCTTAGTGTGTTCGAGATATATCCTGGTGTTAGCTTCTTCACCCTCAGGTGTTGGGGGTGCCAGTCCTGCCCGGTTAGGGCAAGGCAGGTTATATAGGGACTCATAATAGGCCCTAAAGCTCTCCGCTATTGAGTTGCCATCCAAACTCACTTCTCCTTGAGTATCAGTTATATGGTGCACGTACGCTTTCAATCTCTTTCTCACGATTGCTCTAGCTAACAGCTTGCCAGGCTTATCGCCCTGTTCATAATAAAGCTGTTTGAGTATAAGAGCTTGCTTTTGATATCCTTCTTGGAGAAATTGCAATAGACTTTTCCTGGTGGAATGCAGATGAGCCAATTGCGCTTCATCTCGGGGATGGGCCTTATGAGCCAGTTCAGCCCGTTCCACCTGAGAGAGTAGGCTATTATAGCGTTCTCTGCCGAGTCTTTTGAGCTTCACTTTGTTCTTGATCAGCAGACCTCTGATGGTGCACTTATGTGCTTCCCAAATGGTAGTATCTTTTAATTGTGCAGAGGTATTGAGAAGAAAGAATTCAGTCAGAGCTTTCCGAATTTCCAATTGAAATATTGGATCTGCCAAAAGCGTATCATCCAGTTTCCACACAAAGGAGGATGACTGGAATCGTGGGCCATTGTATAGAACAGCTCACCGGTGCGTGATCCGACCAAGTAATCGCGAAGATATTGCTACTCCTAGTAATGATAAGTCCTGTCGAGTCGGTGAACAGGTAATCAATTCTAGAGTATTTCCGGTGCGGGTGAGAGTAAAAGGTATAATTTTTCATCTGCGGATGATGCGTGCGCCAGGTATCGTGCAGAGCTAGTTCCGCTAAAATTGCGGTTATGCGCCTCCGTACTTTCTGAGGGGCGCTAGAGATGCTGTTCGAGGTGTCGAGTGAGGGGTCCCCACCAAGGAAGAGGACACCAATCCGAAGTTCCAGGATTTTGTTGGAGACCTTCTGTAAAAAGAGGTGCTGGGAGACGTTAGGGCAATATACATTAACCAGTGTTATGGGCCTACCATAAAGAGTGCCAGTTAAGAGCATAAATCTGCCCTCAGGGTCTCTATAAATCTGCGCCATTTGGAAGGGTATTCCTTCGCGAATAAGTATTCCAACCCCGTTCTTTTTATGTGGGCCCGAGGTGAAGTATGCAGTCGGGTAATATCGGCTAAACCATTGTGGCTCATGTGTGATCGAGAAGTGGGTTTCTTGCAGATACACTATATCTCCCCCCATTCTTTGTAAATCTTTAAGCACTATGGAACGCTTATTAGGGCTATTCAGGCCTTTCGTGTTTATGGAGATAAGCTCCAGTGGGTGGGACCTACAGGGTCGCTGCATCATTTCGTGGGATTAACCCTGGCTACGGGTAGGAAGAGGGGCAGGGGAGGAAGTGGCACCCTGAGGAGGTGTGTGTCAGAGGATGGTAGTAATGGAAGGATGTGTAATGGGAAGGAAGGAAGGGCGCAAGGGAGGGGAGGAAGGTCAGGAGAGCGAGAGGGGGGGGGAGGGAGGACAGAAAAAAAAAAAATTAAAGAGGGGAGGAGGAAGGAGAAGAGTATTGGAAGGAGTATAAATAAGGATAAGTACAGTTACAAGAGAAGATCCTTTCTGAGGTGGGTCTGAGTTGCTCCACTTAAATTTTGTAACTTATGTAACAGTTCAAAAACAAGGAGAAGAAGAAAAAAGAAAAAAAAATTTGCAGTAAAAATAATCAGGTTTTGTATTTCACAATGCAATATCTATATCGACTACTAAACCAAACAGGGGTAGTTGTCCCTGTATACCTTGCCTGAATCATAAACATATCACTTTAACTTTTTAACCAGAAATTATCTAAGTGCAATAACAGTAAGTACTTGCCATAGGTGCGCCCTGGCGACATCGTTAATAATAATGTACATCTATGCTGTTGTCCCCTACCACCACTAGTTTATATGTGTGCTTTTTCGTGGGGTGGTCTGGTAAACTCTATCTAACCCTTCCTGTGTTGGTTTCTCTTCGTAGGTGTTATATGATGGAGGTATGAGCTGAGTATGTTAGAGGGCTGGGATGCTCTTAGGGGAATAAGTGGATGGTTGTATATAAAATGAGAGCGTCAGCCTTCAGAGGAGTACTTCTATGTGATATCTGATTGACTGCTGTTCTCTCCTGTGCTCCTTATATAATGTAATAAATCCCTGAGGTGATTAAACATAAGGTTGATGCTTTGTGTTTCTTACTTCTCTGCTGATCATTTAACATTGTTTCTGATATTAGCTATCTTTTAGAAGGATTACCTGACTATCACTAAGAACAAGGAGATTCGGGTATTATTCCTTATCAAAGTGGGAATGTTGTTGTCTATCTTTACTAAAGATTATAACTTTTCGTGCATATCGGACATCATGAACACAGTCAGAGTACAATGTAACATAATTTCCTATAAAATAATTCTATCGTGATACTGGATGGTACATTAAAGTTGGATAGTAGCATAGAGTTCCGCCACAAGGGCAGAGTGTCCTTACAGATCTGGTTTATTTAAGTGTCCTGTGTGTCTTAGAAAGTCTTTGGCTATACATACATAATGATTGACACTAAACAAGTATACATACGACCTTAAGGTTCTTCAACATCAATCTAGGAGTCAGGGTCCCCAAAGGGGAGGGTTACCTCACTGAGGTCAGTGATTAGGGACAGTCCTAGTTCGGGGCGGTAGGGGCATTGATGTCATCTCAAGGCTACCTGTAGAATGAGTAAGTCCCCCAGCTCAGGGTTGTCAAGCTTCTTCCTGATTTCTGTTGATTGGGGCAGCATCCTCTTCTCTGAGTGGCCTGATATCCAGGCCTAAGGCTTGTGCAAAGCTTGGAATATCTTCTGGGGACTTAAGGGTGTAGGTGGTGTTATTCTTGGTTGCTATAAGGCTGGTAGGGAAGCCCCATCTATACGGGATCCGTTTATCCCGAAGAGCTGAGGTGACATGCCTTAAGTCCCTTCTTTTTTGTAGAGTTGCAGGACATAAGTCCGAGAACACTTGGATTTCCATTCCCCTGAACCTGAGTGGATGTTTGGCCCTTGCAATCTTAAGCACTTCCTCCTTTTCTTTAAATGAGAGGAATTTCATTATAACGTCCCTCGGCGGGGCTCTGTTAGGGGGTTTGAGACGTAGCGCCCTGTGAGCCCTTTCTATTTGTATGTCGTGAACAGCGGGGTAATTTTTGAGATATTTAATAAAGTCTTGTATATACTGTTGTAGCGCAGGGGGGTCCACAGCCTCTGGGATGCCTCTCAACCTTAGATTACTCCTCCTGCTCCTATTCTCAAGGTCTTCTATTCTCTCCATGAGGCCTTGCACAGTGCCCTCCTGGGCCTGTAAATAACTAGCTTATTGCTGCATATCAGAACTGAGAGTTTCTTGCTTTTCTTCAATTTGTGTAACCCGCCTGCTTACTGCTCCCATGTCTCTCCTAAGTTCCCCAAACATATTCTTAAAATCCAGCATTGCGTTTTTAATATCATCCTTAGAAGAGAGATGTAAGATGTCATTTTTGTGAGATATCCATGTGACTGCACACTGTGTGCTTGGTCATTTGTTTGGGTAAGATTCTGCTGGCCTATGCGTTCTTGTGGGAGCTTATTAGAAGGAGTTGCAGGATCTGCAGCGATCAAGAAGTTCTCCATAACAGAGGAGTGTGCTCATTTATGGGGTTTGGTTGTCTTTTTACTAGCCATGTTGCAATAAGGCTATGTTTCCTTGCTCTCTTTTCAACTTTTTCAACTGTCCCCTATGATGGCCTGTACTGGGCTCAGAGTAGCTTTCCTCTGCTCAAGTTAGGGGTGAGCAGGATCCTTTCTGCTGTTATTCTGTGAGGTCAGTACTTACTAGGAGCAGCCTTAAAAGGAGAGATGTAATTCTGTACAGTATTCACCCTATGCTGTGTATGCGGTGAGTATCTACCCCACCTGCGCCTCTGTGGCCCTCAGCGTGTGGTGACCTTACCCCTATCAGTAGGTAGTGTGTGCCAGGTAAGCGATTGTCCTCGGTACGGTTAGAGGGGGAGTTCCGTCCCTAGTAGGCCGCACCTGCCCCGCGATCCCTCCGTCAAGGCCTACCTTTCTGAGGTCTCGGGGTAATCACGTGGACGCGGCCTGTTGGAGCCCGGCCAGGTCGCGGTAATCTAGAGCGACCGTCAAGGATGCAGGTATGCTTCTGGTGATCTCCGCGTAGTTAGAGGGTTCCGGAGGGTGCCCTGCAGGCAAGGTGTCTCCTATTTTGCAGCAAGGCCCAGCCTATTCAGAGTTAGATGGCGCGCGGCTCAGCTTGGCTTGTTATCCTTTAGCGTCGGCACCTCCGCTCCGTAATTCGCCACTTAGCGGGACTTGGCCAGTATTCAGCTGTGAGTTAGAGGAGTCCTCCAGGGTACTTTAAGTCTGTTTTAAGTTATGTGATCATTCCTAGTTTAGGCAGAATATACTCGGGACCACAGAGCACTAACAAATTGCAGCCATTTCGTTCAGTGGCTAGGTTCCGCCCCGCGTTTAGTGCTAACTCTAGTACAGGTACAGAATCCTACAGCTTGGTGTTTAGTGCTAACTCTAGTACTGATACAGAATCCTACAGCTTGGTGTTTAGTTCTAACTTTAGTACTGATACAGAATCCTACAGTTTGGTGTTTAGTGCTAACTCTAGTACTAGTACAGAATCCTACAGCTTGGTGTTTAGTGCTAACTCTAGTACTGGTACAGAATCCTACAGCTTGGTGTTTAGTGCTAACTCTAGTACTGGTACAGAATCCTACAGCTTGGTGTTTAGAGCTAACTCTAGTACTGATACATAATCCTACAGCTTGGTGTTTAGTGCTAACTCTAGTACAGGTACAGTATTCTACAGCTTGGGGTTTAGTGCTAGCTCTAGTATAGGTACAGAATCCTACAGCTTGGTGTTTAGTGCTAACTCTAGTACTGGTACAGAATCCTACAGCTTGGTGTTTAGTGCTAACTCTAGTACTGGTACAGAATCCTACAGCTTAGTGTTTAGTGCTAACTCTAGTACAGATACAGAATCCTACAGCTTGGTGTTTAGTGCTAACTCTAGTACAGATACAGAATCCTACAGCTTGGTGTTTAGTGCTAACTCTAGTAAAGGTACATAATCCTACAGCTTGGTGTTTAGTGCTAACACTAGAACAGGTACAGAATCCTACAGCTTGGTGTTTAGTTCTAACTCTAGTACAGATACGGAATCCTACAGCTTGGTGTTTAGTGCTGACTCTAGTACTGGTACAGAATCCTACACCTTGGTGTTTAGAGCTAACTCTAGTACTGATACATAATCCTACAGCTTGGTGTTTAGTGCTAACTCTAGTACAGGTACAGTATTCTACAGCTTGGGGTTTAGTGCTAGCTCTAGTATAGGTACAGAATCCTACAGCTTGGTGTTTAGTGCTAACTCTAGTACTGGTACAGAATCCTACAGCTTGGTGTTTAGTGCTAACTCTAGTACAGGTACAGAATCCTACAGCCTGGTGTTTAGTGCTAACTCTAGTACTGGTACAGAATCCTACAGCTTGGTGTTTAGTGCTAACTCTAGTACAGGTACAGAATCCTACAGCTTAGTGTTTAGTGCTAACTCTAGTACAGATACAGAATCCTACAGCTTGGTGTTTAGTGCTAGCTCTAGTACAGGTACAGAATCCTACAGCTTGGTGTTTAGTGCTAACTCTAGTACTGGTACAAAATCCTACAGCTTGGTGTTTAGTGCTAACTCTAGTACTGGTACAGAATCCTACAGCTTGGTGTTTAGTGCTAACTCTAGTACAGGTACAGAATCCTACAGCTTGGTCTTTAGTGCTAACTCTAGTACTGGTACAGAATCCTACAGCTTGGTATTTAGTGCTAACTCTAGTACTAGTAAAGAATCCTACAGCTTGGTGTTTAGTGCCAACTCTAGTACTAGTAAAGAATCCTACAGCTTGGTGTTTAGTGCTAACTCTAGTACTGGTACAGAATTCTACAACTTGGTGTTTAGTGCTAACTCTAGTACTGGTACAGAATCCTACAGCTTGGTGTTTAGTGCTAACTCTAGTACTGGTACAGAATCCTACAGCTTCGTGTTTAGTGCTAACTCTAGTACTGATACAGAATCCTACAGCTTGGTGTTTAGTGCTAACTCTAGTACTGGTACATAATCCTACAGCTTAATGTTTAGTGCTAACTTTAGTACTGATACAGAATCCTACAGCTTGGTGTTTAGTGCTAACTCTAGTACAGGTACAGAATCCTACAGCTTGGTGTTTAGTTCTAACTCTAGTACAGATACGGAATCCTACAGCTTGGTGTTTAGTGCTAACTCTAGTACTGGTACAGAATCCTACACCTTGGTGTTTAGAGCTAACTCTAGTACTGATACATAATCCTACAGCTTGGTGTTTAGTGCTAACTCTAGTACAGGTACAGTATTCTACAGCTTGGGGTTTAGTGCTAGCTCTAGTATAGGTACAGAATCCTACAGCTTGGTGTTTAGTGCTAACTCTAGTACTGGTACAGAATCCTACAGCTTGGTGTTTAGTGCTAACTCTAGTACTGGTACAGAATCCTACAGCTTGGTGTTTAGTGCTAACTCTAGTACAGATACAGAATCCTACAGCTTGGTGTTTAGTGCTAACTCTAGTACAGATGCAGAATCCTACAGCTTGGTGTTTAGTTCTAACACTAGAACAGGTACAGAATCCTACAGCTTGGTGTTTAGTGCTAACTCTAGTACTGGTACAGAACCCTACAGCTTGGTCTTTAGTGCTAACTCTAGTACAGATACAGAATCCTACAGCTTGGTGTTTAATGCTAACTCTAGTACTGGTACAGAATCCTACAGCTTGGTGTTTAATGCTAACTCTAGTACTGGTACAGAATCCTACAGCTTGGTGTTTAATGCTAACTCTAGTACTGGTACAGAATTCTACAGCTTGGTGTTGAGTGCTAACTCTAGTACAGGTACAGAATCCTATAGCTTGGTGTTTAGTGCTAACTCTAGTACTGGTACAGAATCCTATAGCTTGGTGTTTAGTGCTAACTCTAGTACTGATACAGAATCCTACAGCTTGGTGTTTAGTGCTAACTCTAGTACAGGTACAGTATTCTACAGCTTGGTGTTTAGTGCTAACTCTAGTACAGGTACAGTATTCTACAGCTTGGGGTTTAGTGCTAGTTCTAGTACTGATACAGAATCCTACAGCTTGGTGTTTAGTGCTAACTCTAGTACTGGTACAGAACCCTACAGCTTGGTGTTTAGTGCTAACTCTAGTACTGATACAGAATCCTACAGCTTGGTGTTTAGTGCTAACTCTAGTACTGGTACAGAATCCTACAGCTTGGTGTTTAGTGCTAACTCTAGTACAGGTACAGTATTCTACAGCTTGGGGTTTAGTGCTAGCTCTAGTATAGGTACAGAATCCTACAGCTTGGTGTTTAGTGCTAACTCTAGTACTGGTACAGAATCCTACAGCTTGGTGTTTAGTGCTAACTCTAGTACTGGTACAGAATCCTACAGCTTAGTGTTTAGTGCTAACTCTAGTACAGATACAGAATCCTACAGCTTGGTGTTTAGTGCTAACTCTAGTACAGATACAGAATCCTACAGCTTGGTGTTTAGTGCTAACTCTAGTACTGGTACAGAATCCTTAGCTTGGTGTTTAGTGCTAACTCTAGTACTGATACAGAATCCTACAGCTTGGTGTTTAGTGCTAACTCTAGTACAGGTACAGTATTCTACAGCTTGGTGTTTAGTGCTAACTCTAGTACAGGTACAGTATTCTACAGCTTGGGGTTTAGTGCTAGTTCTAGTACTGATACAGAATCCTACAGCTTGGTGTTTAGTGCTAACTCTAGTACTGGTACAGAACCCTACAGCTTGGTGTTTAGTGCTAACTCTAGTACTGATACAGAATCCTACAGCTTGGTGTTTAGTGCTAACTCTAGTACTGGTACAGAATCCTACAGCTTGGTGTTTAGTGCTAACTCTAGTACTGGTACAGAATCCTACAGCTTGGTGTTTAGTGCTAACTCTAGTACTGGTACAGAATCCTACAGCTTAGTGTTTAGTGCTAACTCTAGTACAGATACAGAATCCTACAGCTTGGTGTTTAGTGCTAACTCTAGTACAGATACAGAATCCTACAGCTTGGTGTTTAGTGCTAACTCTAGTAAAGGTACATAATCCTACAGCTTGGTGTTTAGTGCTAACTCTAGTACAGGTACAGAATCCTACAGCTTGGTGTTTAGTTCTAACTCTAGTACAGATACGGAATCCTACAGCTTGGTGTTTAGTGCTAACTCTAGTACTGGTACAGAATCCTACACCTTGGTGTTTAGAGCTAACTCTAGTACTGATACATAATCCTACAGCTTGGTGTTTAGTGCTAACTCTAGTACAGGTACAGTATTCTACAGCTTGGGGTTTAGTGCTAGCTCTAGTATAGGTACAGAATCCTACAGCTTGGTGTTTAGTGCTAACTCTAGTACTGGTGCAGAATCCTACAGCTTGGTGTTTAGTGCTAACTCTAGTACTGGTACAGAATCCTACAGCTTAGTGTTTAGTGCTAACTCTAGTACAGATACAGAATCCTACAGCTTGGTGTTTAGTGCTAACTCTAGTACAGATACAGAATCCTACAGCTTGGTGTTTAGTGCTAACTCTAGTAAAGGTACATAATCCTACAGCTTGGTGTTTAGTGCTAACACTAGAACAGGTACAGAATCCTACAGCTTGGTGTTTAGTTCTAACTCTAGTACAGATACGGAATCCTACAGCTTGGTGTTTAGTGCTAACTCTAGTACTGGTACAGAATCCTACACCTTGGTGTTTAGAGCTAACTCTAGTACTGATACATAATCCTACAGCTTGGTGTTTAGTGCTAACTCTAGTACAGGTACAGTATTCTACAGCTTGGGGTTTAGTGCTAGCTCTAGTATAGGTACAGAATCCTACAGCTTGGTGTTTAGTGCTAACTCTAGTACTGGTACAGAATCCTACAGCTTGGTGTTTAGTGCTAACTCTAGTACAGGTACAGAATCCTACAGCCTGGTGTTTAGTGCTAACTCTAGTACTGGTACAGAATCCTACAGCTTGGTGTTTAGTGCTAACTCTAGTACAGGTACAGAATCCTACAGCTTAGTGTTTAGTGCTAACTCTAGTACAGATACAGAATCCTACAGCTTGGTGTTTAGTGCTAGCTCTAGTACAGGTACAGAATCCTACAGCTTGGTGTTTAGTGCTAACTCTAGTACTGGTACAAAATCCTACAGCTTGGTGTTTAGTGCTAACTCTAGTACTGGTACAGAATCCTACAGCTTGGTGTTTAGTGCTAACTCTAGTACAGGTACAGAATCCTACAGCTTGGTCTTTAGTGCTAACTCTAGTACTGGTACAGAATCCTACAGCTTGGTATTTAGTGCTAACTCTAGTACTAGTAAAGAATCCTACAGCTTGGTGTTTAGTGCCAACTCTAGTACTAGTAAAGAATCCTACAGCTTGGTGTTTAGTGCTAACTCTAGTACTGGTACAGAATTCTACAACTTGGTGTTTAGTGCTAACTCTAGTACTGGTACAGAATCCTGCAGCTTGGTGTTTAGTGCTAACTCTAGTACTGGTACAGAATCCTACAGCTTGGTGTTTAGTGCTAACTCTAGTACTGATACAGAATCCTACAGCTTGGTGTTTAGTGCTAACTCTAGTACTGGTACATAATCCTACAGCTTAATGTTTAGTGCTAACTTTAGTACTGATACAGAATCCTACAGCTTGGTGTTTAGTGCTAACTCTAGTACAGGTACAGAATCCTACAGCTTGGTGTTTAGTTCTAACTCTAGTACAGATACGGAATCCTACAGCTTGGTGTTTAGTGCTAACTCTAGTACTGGTACAGAATCCTACACCTTGGTGTTTAGAGCTAACTCTAGTACTGATACATAATCCTACAGCTTGGTGTTTAGTGCTAACTCTAGTACAGGTACAGTATTCTACAGCTTGGGGTTTAGTGCTAGCTCTAGTATAGGTACAGAATCCTACAGCTTGGTGTTTAGTGCTAACTCTAGTACTGGTACAGAATCCTACAGCTTGGTGTTTAGTGCTAACTCTAGTACTGGTACAGAATCCTACAGCTTAGTGTTTAGTGCTAACTCTAGTACAGATACAGAATCCTACAGCTTGGTGTTTAGTGCTAACTCTAGTACAGATGCAGAATCCTACAGCTTGGTGTTTAGTTCTAACACTAGAACAGGTACAGAATCCTACAGCTTGGTGTTTAGTGCTAACTCTAGTACTGGTACAGAACCCTACAGCTTGGTCTTTAGTGCTAACTCTAGTACAGATACAGAATCCTACAGCTTGGTGTTTAATGCTAACTCTAGTACTGGTACAGAATCCTACAGCTTGGTGTTTAATGCTAACTCTAGTACTGGTACAGAATTCTACAGCTTGGTGTTTAGTGCTAACTCTAGTACTGGTACAGAATCCTACAGCTTGGTGTTTAATGCTAACTCTAGTACTGGTACAGAATCCTACAGCTTGGTGTTTAGTGCTAACTCTAGTACTGGTACAGAATTCTACAGCTTGGTGTTTAGTGCTAACTCTAGTACTGGTACAGAATCCTACAGCTTGGTGTTTAATGCTAACTCTAGTACTGGTACAGAATCCTACAGCTTGGTTTTTAGTGCTAACTCTAGTACTGGTACAGAATCCTACAGCTTGGTGTTTAATGCTAACTCTAGTACTGGTACAGAATCCTACAGCTTGGTGTTTAATGCTAACTCTAGTACTGGTACAGAATTCTACAGCTTGGTGTTGAGTGCTAACTCTAGTACTGGTACAGAATCCTACAGCTTGGTGTTTAATGCTAACTCTAGTACTGGTACAGAATCCTACAGCTTGGTGTTTAGTGCTAACTCTAGTACAGGTACAGAATCCTACAGCTTGGTGTTTAGTGCTAACTCTAGTACTGGTACATAATCCTACAGCTTGGTGTTTAGTGCTAACTCTAGTACAGGTACAGAATCCTATAGCTTGGTGTTTAGTGCTAACTCTAGTACTGGTACAGAATCCTATAGCTTGGTGTTTAGTGCTAACTCTAGTACTGATACAGAATCCTACAGCTTGGTGTTTAGTGCTAACTCTAGTACAGGTACAGTATTCTACAGCTTGGTGTTTAGTGCTGTGACAGACCCTTCGGTCAGGACTGAAAGTGTTAACTTTATTTTCTAACCACAAGTGGCTGGCTCCAGCTACAATCTAATTAATGCTTAGCATTCTATTGTTTGATCACCTCCAGAGAGAAACGCCTAAGTGATAAGGAGAGTCAAGAGTGTCCTGTGGTTGAAGTGTTTAAGTAATATAATCCTATTGTATCATGTCAAGGGCGCTTCTCCCTTTTATCTAATGTACAACATTCTTTCAACCCCCATCTGTGGGGGGGTCAAAAACCTGTATAAATCTGTGTGCTGCCTTCAAATAAAGTTATTATCCTGTTTTAAACCTGAAATGTGGAGCTTGGTCTCATGTTTGCAGGGAAACTGATCAAGGTTGTGAAGTGCTGATTCTGTATGCAGGACATTGTTCATCTGGTATTAACCCTTGGTATACAGTTGGTACTGTAACATTGGTGGCAAGCGACGGGAGAATCCTTATCGCCCAAAGGAGCAACTACGGATCCAGACCGAATGGGAACACCGTATGAAAGGCTAAAAAGAGCTACCCTTAAAGACCTGCTAGAGCAACGGGGCCAACAAACCAGTAACCTCAGGAAGAGGGAGATTATTGCAAGACTGACCGAGATGGACGGAGTATCAGGGCACGAAGGAACCAATGAGCCCAGCATGTCAGACAGAACCCCCGAAGAAGCAAGCTTTGACCGGGCGGTCAAAATAAGACTGGCACACTATGGCCCCAACCCATCTGCGGAAATTATCGACCGGGTCATAGCAGCTGTGGAGGCCAACCTACTTCGCCAAAGCGGCGCTGCAGCCGTCCAAGTCACCGCAACCCCAGTGGAAAAGAGAAAAGTGCATTTTACCGCTTTTAAAAACTTTCTGGAAACAGAAGGAGAGATTGATGGGTACCTTGCGGATTTTGAGAGACAATGTGCACTACACAAGGTACCCGCAGAGGACTGGGTCATGATATTATCCGGAAAATTATCCGGCCGGGCCAGTGAGGCTTTTCGGGCCATTCCAGATGAGGAAGTTGGGGATTATAATACTGTGAAAGAGGCTCTGCTCTCCAGGTATGCGGTTACACCGGAGGCATACCGGAGGCGGTTCAGAGACACTGTTAAATTGGCTGGCGATTCCTACGTTGAGTGGGCATGTAAGGTGCACCGCACAGCATCGCACTGGATGGCGGGGTGCAAAGCCGTGTCTGGGGAAGAGGTGCTGCAGCTATTCCTGTTGGAACATTGCTTTGACAAGTTATCAGCAGGAGTTAGGGAGTGGGTTCGGGACCGTAAACCCTCCACCCTGCATGAAGCTGCTCGCTTGGCAGATGAGTATACGGATGCCCGCAAACTGGACACTGCTACCACTAAGCCCCCTGCTAAAGTGGAGTACAGACCCCCGGCCACCCCAGCAGCTGCCATTTACCAACCCCCGGTGCACCGCTATGCCACACAGCCTCCAGTCACGAACTACCCTCAGACAGCCCGGTTCACCTCACGGGATTACTCCCAGCCTATCCGGTGCTTTGGATGTAAGCAAATCGGACACAAAAGGTCGGAGTGTCCCCTCAACACGGCCAACCAAGCACAGTCCTGGAGGAGACCCGCCGGCGGAATCCCACGTAACCCTCAGCCCGCTGCCCACTGCGTAGAGGATCAAGAGTGTTGGGGCATCCTACATGAAGCAGACCCCGTACAAGCTGTCCATCGGGATAACCGGCAACAGCACCGGCAACTGGTTAAAGTAAATGGGAAGGAGGTCAGTGGTCTACGGGATACTGGTGCTACCATGACCTTGCTCCAAAAGAACTTGGTGTCCGAGAACCAGCACACTGGAGACACTGTGGCTGTGAGGGTGGCAGGGGGCACTGTGTTCCGCCTACCTGTTGCCCGGGTACATTTGGATTGGGGAGTGGGCGCTAGACATGTGAATGTGGGGGTCATGAGGGATTTACCAGCTGATGTTCTCCTTAGAAATGACTTGGCCCCCCTTGTTTCGGCCTACGCTCCCATGGGTCCCGTTGATGTTAACCCGGTGACTACCCGTGCCCAGGCCCGTGCCACCGAGACCGACCCACCTGCTGCTGAGACCCAGGTAAGACTCTCTTCCCCGACTTATACCCTAGACCAGACCCCCTTGAGTTGGGATACCCCAGAGACGTACGGGAGGGAAACCCGGGAGGATCCGACCCTTCAGAAGTACAGGGCTAGGGCAGACACTGGAGAAGAGGGAGTAGATGGGGAACGTTATGAGTGGATGGGGGATAGGCTATATAGAATCCCCAAACCTGCCCAGAAAAGTACTGCCCTTCCGCCAAATCGGCAGCTGGTAGTGCCTGCGAAATACCGGCAAGAGATTCTGCGGATTGGGCACGATGTACCGTTAGCTGGACATCTAGGGTCCCGCCGCACCGCTCATAGGATCACCCAGAATTTCTTCTGGCCCAATTTTAACCGAGATGTGCGGGTATATTGTAGTACTTGTGACACCTGTCAACGGGTGGGTAAGCGGGGGGACCACCCCAAAGCTAGGCTTATGTCTATGCCTGTCATTGGGGAACCCTTTTCTCGCATAGCCGTTGACATTGTGGGTCCCCTTGCCAGGGCTAGTCCATCAGGTAAGAAGTATATTCTCACTGTGGTGGACTATGCCACTCGTTACCCAGAGGCAGTAGCACTGTCGAATATAGAGGCAGAGACAGTCGCTGATGCCCTAGTTAAGGTTTTTACTAGGGTCGGGTTCCCTAAGGAGATTCTCTCTGATCAGGGGACCCAGTTTACCGCGGTGCTCACCCAGCAGCTGTGGAAGGTGTGCGGCATTAAACCGTTGCTCAGTTCGCCTTATCACCCCCAGACTAACGGTCTCTGCGAGCGCTTTAATGGCACCCTCAAGCAGATGCTGAGGACCTTCACGGACACTTGCAGAGACTGGGAACGATTCCTGCCTCATCTGCTATTTGCATACAGGGAGGTGCCCCAGGAGTCCACTGGGTTCTCTCCCTTTGAGTTACTCTATGGGAGAAGAGTCCGCGGCCCTCTGGACCTCATTAGAGGACACTGGGAGGGAGAGATAGAGCAGGAGGGAACCCCCATCGTGCCATATGTTCTGGAACTCCGGGACCGCATGGAGAAACTGTCTCTGATGGTAAGAGGGAATCTCCAGGTGGCCCAGGAAAGACAGAAGGGGTGGTACGATCAAGGTGCCCGGCAGCGGGTCTTCCAGGTTGGACAGAAGGTTTTGGTGCTCAAGCCTGTGAAGGCCAACAAGATGTAAGCCTCTTGGCAGGGCCCGTATAAAGTGTTATCCCGGGTGTGTGATACTACCTATGTTATAGCCAGCTGTGCAGATGAGAGGATCCAGCGATCCTTTCATGTGAACATGCTGAAGGAGTATCAGGAGAGGCCAGAGGACGTAGCCGCAGTATGTGCCCCTGCTGCAGATGACCCAGAGAACTTACCCCTACCCGAATTATTAGAGAAGGACCCCCAGACTGACCTCACTAGTCTTGTGCAGCTAGGGGACCGGTTGAACCCTACCGAGAGGGTACAGGCAAGACAGCTCCTGTGGGAGAAGCAGGCGACGTTCTCCCAAGAGCCCGGCTACACTACCCTAGCTGTACATAAAGTAGAGACTCCCGGACAGAATCCCCTGCGACAGCCTCCCTACCGTATACCCGAAGCAGTCCGAGAAGGAATGCGGAAGGAGATACAGGAGATGGCCCGGCTGGGAGTGATCGAGCCCTCCGATAGTCCTTGGGCTTCCCCTGTAGTCCTGGTACCTAAGAAGGATGGAACCACCCGGTTCTGTGTGGACTACAGGCGGCTCAACGAGAGGACCACCACTGACGCCTACCCGATGCCCCGGGTAGACGAATTACTAGACCGTATTGCTAGGGGGCGCTATCTGACAACCATAGACCTGTGTAAAGGCTATTGGCAGATTCCCCTGGCCGAGGATGCTATCCCCAAGTCGGCATTCGTCACCCCATTCGGCCTGTACCAGTTTAAGGTCATGCCCTTTGGGATGAAGAATGCTCCGGCTACCTTCCAGCGTATGGTGGATAGACTCCTTGATGGCTTCCAGGAATTTGCTTGTGCATACCTGGACGACATTGCGGTTTACAGTGGGTCCTGGGAAGAACACCTTACCCATGTAGGGCTGGTACTGGACAAGATTCGGGCCGCTGGCCTGACCTTGAAACCGGACAAGTGCCATCTAGGTATGGCTGAAGTACAGTACTTGGGGCACCGAGTGGGGTGTGGGAGCCAGAGACCGGAGCCAGCCAAGGTAGAGGCTGTGGCTAACTGGCCCACACCTATCACTAAGACCCAAGTACTAGCCTTCCTGGGGACGGCCGGGTATTACCGACGTTTTGTCCCCGACTACAGTACTATCGCCAAGCCCCTGACTGACCTGACTAAAAAGAACCTCCCCAAACAGGTCCTGTGGTCTCCAGCTTGTGAAGCCGCGTTTCAGGCACTGAAGCAGGCCCTTGTGAATGCCCCTGTCTTGGCTGCCCCAGTTCCCAACAAACGTTTTCTCATTCATACAGATGCTTCCATGTATGGACTGGGGGCTGTACTGAGTCAAGTCGGGGAGGATGGAGGAGAGCATCCTGTCGCCTACCTAAGCAAAAGTTATTACCTCGGGAAGTAAGCTATGCGGCAGTGGAGAAAGAATGTTTAGCCCTGGTCTGGGTACTGAAAAAGTTGAACCCTTATCTATATGGACAGGAATTTTCCCTCATAACGGACCACAATCCCTTAGTCTGGCTCAACCGGGTCTCAGGAGACAATGGTAGATTGCTGAGGTGGAGTTTAGCCCTCCAGCCCTATAACTTCACCATCAGCTACCGGCCCGGTAAGCTAAACGGGAATGCCGATGGATTGTCCCGGCAAACTGATATGTCTACCACCACCCAGTCCGGTCATCCCCAAGTTGACCCGCCAAAGGGTCAAGCCGGGTCTGCCGGAGTGTTCCACAAGGGGGGAGCTATGTGACAGACCCTTCGGTCAGGACTGAAAGTGTTAACTTTATTTTCTAACCACAAGTGGCTGGCTCCAGCTACAATCTAATTAATGCTTAGCATTCTATTGTTTGATCACCTCCAGAGAGAAACGCCTAAGTGATAAGGAGAGTCAAGAGTGTCCTGTGGTTGAAGTGTTTAAGTAATATAATCCTATTGTATCATGTCAAGGGCGCTTCTCCCTTTTATCTAATGTACAACATTCTTTCAACCCCCATCTGTGGGGGGGGTCAAAAACCTGTATAAATCTGTGTGCTGCCTTCAAATAAAGTTATTATCCTGTTTTAAACCTGAAATGTGGAGCTTGGTCTCATGTTTGCAGGGAAACTGATCAAGGTTGTGAAGTGCTGATTCTGTATGCAGGACATTGTTCATCTGGTATTAACCCTTGGTATACAGTTGGTACTGTAACAAGTGCTAACTCTAGTACAGGTACAGTATTCTACAGCTTGGGGTTTAGTGCTAGTTCTAGTACTGATACAGAATCCTACAGCTTGGTGTTTAGTGCTAACTCTAGTACTGGTACAGAATCCTACAGCTTGGTGTTTAGTGCTAACTCTAGTACTGATACAGAATCCTACAGCTTGGTGTTTAGTGCTAACTCTAGTACTGGTACAGAATCCTACAGCTTGGTGTTTAGTGCTAACTCTAGTACAGGTACAGTATTCTACAGCTTGGGGTTTAGTGCTAGCTCTAGTATAGGTACAGAATCCTACAGCTTGGTGTTTAGTGCTAACTCTAGTACTGGTACAGAATCCTACAGCTTGGTGTTTAGTGCTAACTCTAGTACTGGTACAGAATCCTACAGCTTAGTGTTTAGTGCTAACTCTAGTACAGATACAGAATCCTACAGCTTGGTGTTTAGTGCTAACTCTAGTACAGATACAGAATCCTACAGCTTGGTGTTTAGTGCTAACTCTAGTAAAGGTACATAATCCTACAGCTTGGTGTTTAGTGCTAACACTAGAACAGGTACAGAATCCTACAGCTTGGTGTTTAGTTCTAACTCTAGTACAGATACGGAATCCTACAGCTTGGTGTTTAGTGCTAACTCTAGTACTGGTACAGAATCCTACACCTTGGTGTTTAGAGCTAACTCTAGTACTGATACATAATCCTACAGCTTGGTGTTTAGTGCTAACTCTAGTACAGGTACAGTATTCTACAGCTTGGGGTTTAGTGCTAGCTCTAGTATAGGTACAGAATCCTACAGCTTGGTGTTTAGTTCTAACTCTAGTACAGGTACAGAATCCTACAGCTTGGTGTTTAGTTCTAACTCTAGTACAGATACGGAATCCTACAGCTTGGTGTTTAGTGCTAACTCTAGTACTGGTACAGAATCCTACACCTTGGTGTTTAGAGCTAACTCTAGTACTGATACATAATCCTACAGCTTGGTGTTTAGTGCTAACTCTAGTACAGGTACAGTATTCTACAGCTTGGGGTTTAGTGCTAGCTCTAGTATAGGTACAGAATCCTACAGCTTGGTGTTTAGTGCTAACTCTAGTACTGGTACAGAATCCTACAGCTTGGTGTTTAGTGCTAACTCTAGTACTGGTACAGAATCCTACAGCTTAGTGTTTAGTGCTAACTCTAGTACAGATACAGAATCCTACAGCTTGGTGTTTAGTGCTAACTCTAGTACAGATACAGAATCCTACAGCTTGGTGTTTAGTGCTAACTCTAGTAAAGGTACATAATCCTACAGCTTGGTGTTTAGTGCTAACACTAGAACAGGTACAGAATCCTACAGCTTGGTGTTTAGTTCTAACTCTAGTACAGATACGGAATCCTACAGCTTGGTGTTTAGTGCTAACTCTAGTACTGGTACAGAATCCTACACCTTGGTGTTTAGAGCTAACTCTAGTACTGATACATAATCCTACAGCTTGGTGTTTAGTGCTAACTCTAGTACAGGTACAGTATTCTACAGCTTGGGGTTTAGTGCTAGCTCTAGTATAGGTACAGAATCCTACAGCTTGGTGTTTAGTGCTAACTCTAGTACTGGTACAGAACCCTACAGCTTGGTGTTTAGTGCTAACTCTAGTACTGATACAGAATCCTACAGCTTGGTGTTTAGTGCTAACTCTAGTACTGGTACAGAATCCTACAGCTTGGTGTTTAGTGCTAACTCTAGTACAGGTACAGTATTCTACAGCTTGGGGTTTAGTGCTAGCTCTAGTATAGGTACAGAATCCTACAGCTTGGTGTTTAGTGCTAACTCTAGTACTGGTACAGAATCCTACAGCTTGGTGTTTAGTGCTAACTCTAGTACTGGTACAGAATCCTACAGCTTGGTGTTTAGTGCTAACTCTAGTACAGATACAGAATCCTACAGCTTGGTGTTTAGTGCTAACTCTAGTACAGATACAGAATCCTACAGCTTGGTGTTTAGTGCTAACTCTAGTAAAGGTACATAATCCTACAGCTTGGTGTTTAGTGCTAACACTAGAACAGGTACAGAATCCTACAGCTTGGTGTTTAGTTCTAACTCTAGTACAGATACGGAATCCTACAGCTTGGTGTTTAGTGCTAACTCTAGTACTGGTACAGAATCCTACACCTTGGTGTTTAGAGCTAACTCTAGTACTGATACATAATCCTACAGCTTGGTGTTTAGTGCTAACTCTAGTACAGGTACAGTATTCTACAGCTTGGGGTTTAGTGCTAGCTCTAGTATAGGTACAGAATCCTACAGCTTGGTGTTTAGTTCTAACTCTAGTACAGTGTTACGGTTACCCTTAGTCTCGCTGAGAGATGGACCGCTTAGTAGCCTGGATCCCTATTGCTAAAGAGGGGAGAAGCTGCTTTCCATAGTATTCTATATGAGTCTCGCAAATATAGAATAATCTCCCTTAGCTGCAGTACAGCTAGGATACCCTTCTGCCCACAAAAACGAGTCAACGCTGCGATTGAGGGTCAAACAAGAACACAGGACTGGGATGCCCAGCCTGCTTTTTATTAAGGTTACATGCACACAGGGCACTCCCTGGGGGGGGGGGGGGAAGCACAAAATCCCCCATCACACAGTTTGTGTTTAGTGCTTAACTCTAGTACATGGTCAGAATCCTACAGCTTGGTGTTTAGTGCTAACTCTAGTACAGGTACAGAATCCCTACAGCTTGGTGTTTAGTGCTAACTCTAGTAATGAGTACAGAATCCTACAGCTTGGTGTTTTAGTGCTAACTCTAGTACTAGGTACAGAATCCTACAGCTTGGTGTTTTAGTGCTACTCTAGTACTGGTACAGATCCTACAGCTTTGGTGTTTAGTTGCTAACTCTAGTACTGGTTACAGATCCTACAGCTTGGTGTATAGTGCTAACTCTAGTACAGGTACAGAATCCTACAGCTTGGTGTTTAGTGCTAACTCTAGTACTGGTACAGAATCCTACAGCTTGGTGTTTAGTGCTAACTCTAGTACTGGTACAGAATCCTACAGCTTTGTGTTTAGTGCTAACTATAGTACTGATAACAGAATCCTACAGCTTGGGTGTTTTAGCTGCTAACTCTAGTACAGTACAGAATCCTACAGCTTGGTGTTTAGTGCTAACTCTAGTAACTGGTACAGAATCCTACAGCTTGGTGTTTAGTGCAAACTCTATTACAGGTACAGAATCCTACAGCTTGGTGTTTAGTGCTAACTCTAGTACTGGTACAGAATCCTACAGCTTGGTGTTTAGTGCTAACTCTAGTACAGGTACAGAATCCTACAGCTTGGTGTTTAGTGCTAACTCTAGTACTGGTACAGAATCCTACAGCTTGGTGTTTAGTGCTAACTCTAGTACAGGTACAGAATCCTACAGCTTGGTGTTTAGTGCTAACTCTAGTACTGGTACAGAATCCTACAGCTTGGTGTTTAGTGCTAACTCTAGTACAGGTACAGAATCCTACAGCTTGGTGTTTAGTGCTAACTCTAGTACTGGTACAGAATCCTACAGCTTGGTGTTTAGTGCTAACTCTAGTACTGGTACAGAATCCTACAGCTTGGTGTTTAGTGCTAACTCTAGTACTGGTACAGAATCCTACAGCTTGGTGTTTAGTGCTAACTCTAGTACTGGTACAGAATCCTACAGCCTTGGGTGTTTAGTGGCTAACTCTAGTACTGGTACAGAATCCTACAGCTTGGGTGTTTAAGTGCTAACTCTAGTACTAGTAAAGAATCCTACAGCTTGGTGTTTAGTGCTAACTCTAGTACAGGTACATAATCCTACAGCATGGTGTTTAGTGCTACTCTAGTACTGTTACAGGAATCCTACAGCTTGGTCGTTTAGTGCTAACTCTAGTACAGGTACAGAATCCTAACAGCTTGGGTGTTTAGTGCTAACTCTAGTAATGGTACAGAATCCTACAGCTTGGGTGTTTAGTGCTAACTCTAGTACTGGTACAGAATCCTACAGCTTTCTGTTTAGTACTAACTCTAGTACAGACAGATACAGAATCCTACAGCTTGGTGTTTAGTGCTAACTCTAGTACTGGTACAGAATCCTACAGCTTGGTGTTTAGTGCTAACTCTAGTACTGGTACAGAATCCTACAGCTTGGTGTTTATGCTAACTCTAGTACTGGTACAGAATCCTACAGCTTGGTGTTTAGTGCTAACTCTAGTACTGGTACAGAACCCTACAGCTTGGTGTATAGTGCTAACTCTAATACTGGTACAGAATCCTACAGCTTGGTGTTTAGTGCTAACTCTAGTACTGATACAGAATCCTACAGCTTGGTGTTTAGTGCTAACTCTAGTACTGATACAGAATCCTATAGCTTAGTGTTTAGTGCTAACTCTAGTACAGGTACAGAATCCTACAGCTTGGTGTTTAGTGCTAACTCTAGTACTGATACAGAATCCTATAGCTTAGTGTTTAGTGCTAACTCTAGTACAGGTACAGAATCCTACAGCTTGGTGTTTAGTGCTAACTCTAGTACTGATACAGAATCCTATAGCTTAGTGTTTAGTGCTAACTCTAGTACTGATACAGAATCCTACAGCTTGGTGTTTAGTGCTAACTCTAGTACTGATACAGAATCCTATAGCTTAGTGTTTAGTGCTAACTCTAGTACAGATACAGAATCCTACAGCTTGGTGTTTAGTGCTAACTCTAGTACAGGTACAGAATCCTACAGCTTGGTGTTTAGTGCTAACTCTAGTACTGGTACAGAATCCTACAGCTTGGTGTTTAGTGCTAACTCTAGTACTGATACAGAATCCTATAGCTTAGTGTTTAGTGCTAACTCTAGTACTGGTACAGAATCCTACAGCTTGGTGTTTTGGGAATGTGAAATCTTAAAGATAGTTTAATTACTGTGTTTTGTTAGAGGACAAAAATAATGTTTTTACTTTCTGTATAGTGGATTTGAATTTTCTGTAAACGAAACTGTTTTCTATAAGGGTTTTTTTTCTGCTAATAAAGATGACATTGCTTTGATGTAGAAATATCAATGCAATGGCTTTGGCACAGGAGTGTGAAAACTCATGAGCAAAGGGGTTAAATAATGGTGTAAACAAGGGTTTTTATCATTGGTTAATGCCCTGTAATAGGTGATGGGGATATGTACAGTTAAAGGGTTAACCCTCAGCATCGTGCTGCCTCCCTCATTAGTAGCCAATAAGTTAACTAGTTACTATCAGGCGCAGGAACACACAGTTGTGTTTGCAGTTTCATTAGTGTAAACACAAGGTCAGTAATTTTAAACTAATAACAGGGAAACCAGAGGTGAAACGTTCTGTTTGTAAGTAATGTGCTTTTAATTTAACATAAGGGAAACATAATCATTTGTAATATTACCAATAAATAAATAAATTAAAGCAACAATACAACATAAGAAAAATAAATAGCATAGCACCACCTTTTGGTGGCATTGGGTAGTGCATATGTGAATGCTTTTTATATATATATATATATATATATATATATATATATATATATATATATATATAAAATCAATGTAAATATTTGCATAGGGAATTAGCACATCTAGACAAGATTCCCCGCTTGCTTTTTCCAGAAATACTCTATATACAAATACAATGTTACCAATGTACAAGAGAATTCTGGGGAAGTTATGCAAATTAGATATGCAAATTCTCAGTTTCTTTGCTTCAAATACTGTTTTAACACAGCGATCCTTTTAACAGATTATTGCAGCAATCCAGAAATCACTCACTAGACAGCCTGTTTCGTTCTTTTTGGAACTCATCAGTAGGAGATAGATTTCTGGTTGCTGCATTGGTAAAGCTACTTTCAGGATTAAAGGAAAATTCATTAAAATTATGGGGAGATAAAAAACTGAGATTAAAATCCTCCATATCTCAAAATTAAATCAATGTAAATATTTGCATAGGGAATTAGCACATCTAGGCAAGAATCCCCGCTTGCTTTTTCCAGAAATACCTCATATACAATGTTACCAATGCACAAGAGAATTCTGTTAAAAGGATTGCTGTGTTAAAACAGTATTTGAAGCAAAAAACCTGAGAATTTGCATATCTAATTTGCATATCTTCCCCAGAATTCTCTTGTGCATTGGTAACATTGTATATGGAGTATTTCTGGAAAAAGCAAGCGGGAAATCTTGCCTAGATGTGCTAATTCCCTATGCAAATATTAACATTGATTTAATTTTGAGACATGGAGGATTTTAATCTCAGTTTTTTATCTCCCCCATAAATTTTAATGAATTTTATAAACACACACACTTTTCAGGGATCCTTTGTATAGGGGATGGGTAACTGACAATACTGTATATAAGAGTTTACAAGGATTTCTTGTACATGGGTGGTTAGCTCAGAATATTTTAGATGAAGGTTTACAGGGATCTCTAGCATAGGGGGTATGTAACTGAGGGTATGGTGGGTACCAGATTACAGGGATCTCTAGAATAGGGGGCAGGTAGCTGAGGGTATGGTGGACACCAGATTACAGGAATCTCTAGTAAAGGGGGCAGGTAGCTGAGGGTACATTGATCACCAGATTACAGGGATCTCTAGTATAGGGGCTGGTAGCTGAGGGTACAGTAAACACCAGATTACAGGGATCCCTACTATAGGGGGCAGGTAGCTAAGGGTACGGTGGGCACCAGATTACAGGGATTTTAGTATAGGGGGCAGGTAATAAGGGTATGGTGGGCACCAGATTACAGGGATCTCTAGTATAGGGGGCAGTTAGCTAAGGGTACGGTGGGCACCAGATTACAGGGATCTCTAGTATAGGATGCAGATAACTGAGGGTACGGTGGGCACCAGATAACAGGGATCTCTAGTATAGGGGCAGGTAACTGAGGGTATGGTGGGCACCAGATTACAGGGATCTCTAGTATAGGGGGCAGGTATCTGAGGGTACAGTAGGCACCAGATTACAGGGATCTCTATTATAGGATGCAGATAACTGAGGGTATGGTAGGCACCAGATTACAGGGATCTCTATTATAGGATGCAGATAACTGAGGATACGGTGGGCACCAGATAACAGGGATCTCTACTATAGGGGGCAGGTAGCTAAGGGTACAGTATGCACTAGATTACAGGTATCTCTAGTATAGGGGGCAGGTATCTGAGGGTACAGTATGCACCAGATTACAGGGATCTCTAGTATAGGGGGCAGGATGCTGAGGGTACGGTGGGCACCAGATTACAGGAATCTCTAGTATAGGGGGCAGGTAGCTGAGGGTACAGTGGGCACCAGATTACAGGGATCTCTAGTATAGGAGGCAGGTATCTGAGGGTACAGTAGGCACCAGATTACAGGGATCTCTAGTATAGGGGGCAGGTAGCTGAGGGTACAGTAGGCACCAGATTACAGGGATCTCTAGTATAGGGGGCAGGTAGCTAAGGTGACAGTATGCACCAGATTACAGGGATCTCTAGTATAGGGGGCAGGTAGCTGAGGGTACAGTATGCACTAGATTACAGGCATCTCTAGTATAGGAGGCAGGTATCTGAGGGTACAGTGTGACAAGATTACAGGGATTTCTAGTATAGGGTGCAGGTAACTGAGGGTATGGTAGGCACCAGATTACAGGGATCTCTATTATAGGATGCAGAAAACAGGGATACGGTGGGCACCAGATAACAGGGATCTCTACTATAGGGGGCAGGTAGCTAAGGGTACAGTATGCACTAGATTACAGGTATCTCTAGTATAGGGGGCAGGTATCTGAGGGTACAGTATGCACCAGATTACAGGGATCTCTAGTACAGGGGGCAGGTAGCTGAGGGTATGGTGGGCACCAGATTACAGGGATCTCTAGTATAGCGGGCAGGTAGCTGAGGGTATGGTGGGCACCAGATTACAGGGATCTCTAGTATAAGGGGCAGGTAGCTGAGGATATGGTGTGCACAAGATTACAGGGATCTCTAATCTAGGGGGCAGGTAGTTGAGGGTACGGTAGGCACCAGATTACAGGGATCTCTAGTATAAGGGGCAGGTAGCTGAGGGTACGGTGGGCACCAGATTACAGGGATCTCTAGTATAGGGGGCAGGTAACTGAGGGAATGGTGAGCACCAGTATACAGGGATCTCTAGTATAGGGGCAGGTATCTGAGGGTACGGTGGGCACCAGATTACAGGGATCTCTAGTATAGGAGGCAGGTATCTGAGGGTACAGTAGGCACCAGATTACAGGGATCTCTAGTATAAGGGGCAGGTAGCTGAGGGTATAGTGGGCACCAGATTACAGGGATCTCTAGTATAGGGGGCAGGTAGCTGAGGGTACGGTAGGAACCAGTTTACAGGGATCTCTAGTATAGGGGGCAGATAGCTGAGGGTACAGTAGGAACCAGATTACAGGGATCTCTAGTATAGATGGCAGGTAGCTGAGGGTTCGGTGTGACCAGATTACAGGGATCTCTAGTATAAGGGGCAGGATCTGAGGGTACGGTGGGCACCAGATTACAGGGATCTCTAGTATAGGGGCAGGTAGCTGAGGGTACAGTAGGCACCAGATTACAGGGATCTCTAGTATAGGGGGCAGGTAGCTGAGGGTATGGTGGGCACAAGATTACAGGGATCTCTAGTATAGGGGGCAGGTAGCTGAGGGTACGGTAGGCACCAGATTACAGGGATCTCTAGTTAGGGGGAAGGTAGCTGAGGGTACAGTGGGCACAAGATTACAGGGATCTCTAGTCTAGGGGGCAGGTTGCTGAGGGTACGGTAGGCACCAGATTACAGGGATCTCTAGTATAAGGGGCAGGTAGCTGAGGGTACGGTGGGGACCAGATTACAGGGATCTCTAGTATAGGGGGCAGGTAACTGAGGGAATGGTGAGCACCAGTATACAGGGATCTCTAGTATTGGGGCAGGTAGCTGAGGGTACGGTGGGCACCAGATTACAGGGATCTCTAGTATAGGAGGCAGGTATCTGAGGGTACAGTAGGCACCAGATTACAGGGATCTCTAGTATAGGGGGCAGGTAGCTGAGGGTATGGTGGGCACCAGATTACAGGGATCTCTAGTATAGTGGGCAGGTAGCTGAGGGTACGGTAGGCACCAGTTTCCAGGGATCTCTAGTATAGGGGGCAGATAGCTGAGGGTACAGTAGGCACCAGATTACAGGGATCTCTAGTATAGACGGCAGGTATCTGAGGGTACAGTGTGACAAGATTACAGGGATCTCTAGTATAGGGTGCAGGTAACTGAGGGTATGGTAGGCACCAGATTACAGGGATCTCTATTATAGGATGCAGAAAACTGAGGATACGGTGGGCACCAGATAACAGGGATCTCTACTATAGGGGGCAGGTAGCTAAGGGTACAGTATGCATTAGATTACAGGTATCTCTAGTATAGGGGGCAGGTATCTGAGGGTACAGTATGCACCAGATTACAGGGATCTCTAGTATAGGGGGCAGGTAGCTGAGGGTATGGTGGGCACCAGATTACAGGGATCTCTAGTATAGCGGGCAGGTAGCTGAGGGTATGGTGGGCACCAGATTACAGGGATCTCTAGTATAAGGGGCAGGTAGCTGAGGATATGGTGTGCACAAGATTACAGGGATCTCTAATCTAGGGGGCAGGTAGTTGATGGTACGGTAGGCACCAGATTACAGGGATCTCTAGTATAAGGGGCAGGTAGCTGAGGGTACGGTGGGCACCAGATTACAGGGATCTCTAGTATAGGGGGCAGGTAACTGAGGGAATGGTGAGCACCAGTATACAGGGATCTCTAGTATAGGGGCAGGTATCTGAGGGTACGGTGGGCACCAGATTACAGGGATCTCTAGTATAGGAGGCAGGTATCTGAGGGTACAGTAGGCACCAGATTACAGGGATCTCTAGTATAGGGGGCAGGTAGCTGAGGGTATGGTGGGCACCAGTTTACAGGGATCTCTAGTATAGGGGGCAGGTAGCTGAGGGTACGGTAGGAACCAGTTTACAGGGATCTCTAGTATAGGGGGCAGATAGCTGAGGGTACAGTAGGCACCAGATTACAGGGATCTCTAGTATAGATGGCAGGTAGCTGAGGGTACGGTGTGACCAGATTACAGGGATCTCTAGTATAGGGGGCAGGATCTGAGGGTACGGTGGGCACCAGATTACAGGGATCTCTAGTATAGGTGCAGGTAGCTGAGGGTACAGTGGGCACAAGATTACAGGGATCTCTAGTCTAGGGGGCAGGTTGCTGAGGGTACGGTAGGCACCAGATTACAGGGATCTCTAGTATAAGGGGCAGGTAGCTGAGGGTACGGTGGGCACCAGATTACAGGGATCTCTAGTATAGGGGGCAGGTAACTGAGGGAATGGTGAGCACCAGTATACAGGGATCTCTAGTATAGGGGCAGGTAGCTGAGGGTACGGTGGGCACCAGATTACAGGGATCTCTAGTATAGGGGGCAGGTAACTGAGGGAATGGTGAGCACCAGTATACAGGGATCTCTAGTATAGGGGCAGGTAGCTGAGGGTACGGTAGGCACCAGATTACAGGAATCTCTAGTATAGGGGGCAGGTAGCTGAGGGTATGGTGGGCACCAGATTACAGGGATCTCTAGTATAGTGGGCAGGTAGCTGAGGGTACGGTAGGCACAAGATTACAGGGATCTCTAGTATAGGGGGCAGGTAGCTGAGGGTACAGTAGGCACCAGATTACAGGGATCTCTAGTATAGACGGCAGGTAGCTGAGGGTACAGTGTGACAAGATTACAGGGGTCTCTAGTATAGGGGGCAGATAGCTGAGGATACAGTAGGCACCAGATTACAGGGATCTCTAGTATAGACGGCAGGTAGCTGAGGACACAGTGTGACAAGATTACAGGGATCTCTAGTATATGGGGCAGTATCTGAGGGTATGGTGGGCACCAGATTACAGGGATCTCTAGTATAGGAGGCAGGTAGCTGAGGGTACGGTGGGCACCAGATTACAGGGATCTCTAGTTTAAGGGGCAAGTAGCTGAGGGCACAGTATGCACCAGATTACAGGGATCTCTAGTATAAGGGGCAAGTAGCTGAGGGTACAGTATGCACCAGATTACAGGGATCTCTAGTATAAGGGGCAAGTAGCTGAGGGTACAGAAAGCACCAGATTACAGGAATCTCTAGTATAGCGGGCAGGTAGCTGAGGGTATGGTGGGCACCAGATTACAGGGATCTCTACTATAGGGGGCAGGTAGCTGAGGGTAAGGTAGGCACCAGATTACAGGGATCTCTAGTATAGGGGGCAGGTAGCTGTGGGAACGGTGGGCACCAGATTACAGGGATCTCTAGTATAGGGGCAGGTATCTGAGGGTACGGTGGGCTCCAGATTACAGGGATCTCTAGTATAGGGAGCAGGTAGCTGAGGGTACAATATGCACCAGATTACAGGGATCTCTAGTATAAGGGGCAAGTAGCTGAGGGTACAGTAAGCACCAGATTACAGGGATCTCTAGTATAGGGGCAGGTAGCTGAGGGTACAGTAGGCACCAGATTACAGGGATCTCTAGTATAGGGGGCAGGTAGCTGAGGGTATGGTGGGCACAATATTACAGGGATCTCTAGTATAGGGGGCAGGTAGCTGAGGGAACGGTAGGCACCAGATTACAGGGATCTCTAGTATAGGGGGCAGGTAGCTGAGGGTATGGTGGGCACCAGATTACAGGGATCTCTAGTATCGGGGGCAGGTAGCTGAGGGTTCGGTGGGCACCAGATTACAGGGATCTCTAGTATAGGGGGCAGATAGCTGAGGGTATGGTGGGCACCAGATTACAGAAATCTCTAGTATAGGGGGCTGGTAGCAGAGGGTACGGTAGGCACCAGATTACAGGGATCTCTAGTATAGGGGTAGATAGCTGAAAGTACGGTACGCACCAGATTACAGGGATCTCTAGTGTAGGGGGCAGGTAGCTGAGTGTACGGTAGGCACCAGATTACAGGGATCTCTAGTATAGGGGGCAGGTAGCTGAGGGTATGGTGGGCACCAGATTACAGGGATCTCTATTATAGCGGGCAGGTAGCTGAGGGTATGGTGGGCACCAGATTACAGGGATCTATAGTATAAGGGGCAGGTAACTGAGGGTACGGTAGGCACCAGATTACAGGGATCTCTAGTATAAGGGGCAGGTAGCTGAGGGTACGGTGGGCACCAGTTTACAGGGATCTCTAGTATAGGGGGCAGGTAACTGAGGGAATGGTGAGCACCAGATTACAGGGATCTCTAGTATAGGGGCAGGTAGCTGAGGGTACGGTAGGCACCAGATTACAGGGATCTCTAGTATAGGGTGCAGGTAGCTGAGGGTATGGTGGGCACAAGATTACAGGGATCTCTAGTATAGGGGGCAGGTAGCTGAGGGTACGGTAGGCACCAGATTACAGGGATCTCTAGTATAGGGGGCAGGTAGCTGAGTGTGCGGAGGGCACCAGATTACAGGGATCTCTAGTATCGGGGCAGGTAGCTGAGGGTACGGTGGGCACCAGATTACAGGGATCTCTAGTATAGGGGGCAGATAGCTGAGGGTATGGTGGGCACCAGATTACAGGAATCTCTAGTATAGGGGGCAGGTAGCAGAGGGTACGGTAGGCACCAGATTACAGGGATCTCTAGTATAGGGGCAGATAGCTGAAAGTACGGTACGCACCAGATTACAGGGATCTCTAGTATAGGGGCAGATAGCTGAAAGTACGGTACGCACCAGATTACAGAAATCTCTAGTATAGGGGGCTGGTAGCAGAGGGTACGGTAGGCACCAGATTACAGGGATCTCTAGTATAGGGGTAGATAGCTGAAAGTACGGTACGCACCAGATTACAGGGATCTCTAGTGTAGGGGGCAGGTAGCTGAGTGTACGGTAGGCACCAGATTACAGGGATCTCTAGTATAGGGGGCAGGTAGCTGAGGGTATGGTGGGCACCAGATTACAGGGATCTCTATTATAGCGGGCAGGTAGCTGAGGGTATGGTGGGCACCAGATTACAGGGATCTATAGTATAAGGGGCAGGTAGCTGAGGGTACGGTAGGCACCAGATTACAGGGATCTCTAGTATAAGGGGCAGGTAGCTGAGGGTACGGTGGGCACCAGTTTACAGGGATCTCTAGTATAGGGGGCAGGTAACTGAGGGAATGGTGAGCACCAGATTACAGGGATCTCTAGTATAGGGGCAGGTAGCTGAGGGTACGGTAGGCACCAGATTACAGGGATCTCTAGTATAGGGTGCAGGTAGCTGAGGGTATGGTGGGCACAAGATTACAGGGATCTCTAGTATAGGGGGCAGGTAGCTGAGGGTACGGTAGGCACCAGATTACAGGGATCTCTAGTATAGGGGGCAGGTAGCTGAGTGTGCGGAGGGCACCAGATTACAGGGATCTCTAGTATCGGGGCAGGTAGCTGAGGGTACGGTGGGCACCAGATTACAGGGATCTCTAGTATAGGGGGCAGATAGCTGAGGGTATGGTGGGCACCAGATTACAGGAATCTCTAGTATAGGGGGCAGGTAGCAGAGGGTACGGTAGGCACCAGATTACAGGGATCTCTAGTATAGGGGCAGATAGCTGAAAGTACGGTACGCACCAGATTACAGGGATCTCTAGTGTAGGGGGCAGGTAGCTGAGGGTACTGTAGGTACCAGTTTACAGGGATCCCTAGTATAGGGGGCAGGTAGCTGAGGGTACAGTAGGCACCAGATTACAGGGATCTCTAGTATAGGGGGCAGGTACCTGAGGGTATGGTGGGCACCAGATTACAGGGATCTCTAGTATAGCAGGAAGGTATCTGAGGGTATGGTGGGCACCAGATTACAGGGATCTATAATATAAGGATAAGGTAGCTGAGGGTACGGTAGGCACCAGATTACAGGGATCTCTAGTATAAGGGGCAGGTAACTGAGGGTATGGTGGGCACCAGATTACAGGGATCTCTAGTATAGGGGGCAGGTAATTGAGGGAATGGTGAGCACCAGATTACAGGGATCTCTAGTATAGGGGCAGGTAGCTGAGGGTACGGTGGGCACCAGATTACAGGGATCTCTAGTATAGGAGGCAGGTATCTGAGGGTACAGTAGGCACCAGATTACAGGGATCTCTAGTATAGGGGGCAGGTAGCTGAGGGTATGGTGGGCACCAGATTACAGGGATCTCTAGTATAGGCGGTAGGTAGCTGAGGGTACAGTGTGACCAGATTACAGGGATCTCTAGTATATGGGGCAGGTAGCTGATAGTACGGTAGGCACCAGATTACAGGGATCTCTAGTATAGGGTGCAGGTTGCTGAGGGTACGGTGGGCTCCAGATTACAGGGATCTCTAGTATAGGAGGCAGGTATCTGAGGGTATGGTAGGCACCAGATTACAGGGATCTCTAGTATAGGAGGCTGGCATCTGAGGGTAAAGTAGGCACCAGATTACAGGGATCTCTAGTATAGAAGGCAGGTAGCTGAGGGTACGGTGGGCTCCAGATTACAGGGATCTCTAGTATAGGAGGCAGGTATCTGAGGGTATGGTAGGCACCAGATTACAGGGATCTCTAGTATAGGAGGCTGGCATCTGAGGGTACAGTAGGCACCAGATTACAGGGATCTCTAGTATAGGAGGCAGGTATCTGAGGGTACGGTGGGCACCAGTTTAAAGGGATCTCTGTTATAGGGGGCAGGTAGCTGAGGGTAAGGTGGGCACCAGATTAAAGGGATCTCTATTATAGGGGGCAGGTAGCTGAGGGTAAGGTGGGCACCAGATTACAGGGATCTCTAGTATAGGAGGCAAGTATCTGAGGGTACAGTAGGCACCAGATTACAGGGATCTCTAGTATAGGAGGCAGGTAGCTGAGGGTTCGGTGGGCACCAGATTACAGAAATCTCTAGTATAGGGGGCAGGTAGCTGAAGGTACGGTGGGCACCAGATTACAAGGATCTCTAGTATAGGGGGCAGGTAGCTGAGTGTATGGTAGGCACCAGATTCCAGGGATCTCTAGTATAAGGGCAGGTAGCTGAGGGTACAGTAGGCACCAGATTACAGGGATCTCTAATATAGGGGGCAGGTATCTGAGGGTACGGCAGGAACCAGATTACAGGAATCTCTAGTATAGGGGGCAGGTAGCTGAGGATACGGTAGGCGCCAGATTACAGGGATCTCTAGTATAGGGGGCAGATAGCTGAGAGTAGGGTAGGCACCAGATTACAAGGATCTCTAGTATAGGGGGCAGGTAGCTGAGGGTACGGTGGGCACCAGATTACAGGGATCTCTAGTATAGGGGGCAGGTAGCTGAGGGTACGGGAGGAACCAGATTACAGGGATCTCTAGTATGGGGGCAGGTAGCTGAGGGTACGGTAGGCACCAGATTACATGGATCTCTAGTATAGGAGGCAGATAGCTGAGGGTATGGTAGGCACCAGATTACAGTGATCTCTAGTATAGGGGTCAGGTATCTGAGGGTACGGTGGCCACCAGATTACAGGGATCTCTAGTATAGGGGGCAGATAGCTGAGAGTAGGGTAGGCACCAGATTACAAGGATCTCTAGTATAGGGGGCAGGTAGCTGAGGGTACGGTGGGCACCAGATTACAGGGATCTCTAGTATAGGGGGCAGGTAGCTGAGGGTACGGTAGGCACCAGATTACAGGGATCTCTAATATAGGAGGCAGATAGCTGAGGGTATGGTAGGCACCAGATTACAGGGATCTCTAGTATAGGGGTCAGGTATCTGAGGGTACGGTGGCCACCAGATTACAGGGATCTCTAGTATAGGGGGCAGGTAGCTGAGGCTATGGTGTTCACCAGATTACAGGGATCTCTAGTATAGGAGGCAGGTAGCTGAGGGTACAGTGGGCACCAGATTACAGGGATCTCTAGTATAGGCGGCAGGTAGCTGAGGGTACGGTGGGCACCAGATTACAGGGATCTCTAGTATAGGGGGCAGATAGCTGAAAGTACGGTAGGCACCAGATTACAGGGATCTCTAGTGTAGGGGGCAGGTAGCTGAGGGTACTGTAGGCACCAGTTTACAGGGATCCCTAGTATAGGGGGCAGGTAGCTGAGGGTACAGTAGGCATCAGATTACAGGGATCTCTAGTATATGGGGCAGGTAGCTGAGGGTATGGTGGGCACCAGATTACAGGGATCTCTAGTATAGCGGGCAGGTAGCTGAGGGTATGGTGGGCACCAGATTACAGGGATCTATAGTATAAGGGGCAGGTAGCTGAGGGTATGGTGGGCACAAGATTACAGGGATCTCTAGTATAGGGAGCAGGTAGCTGAGGGTACGGTAGGCACCAGATTACAGGGATCTCTAGAATAAGGGGCAGGTAGCTGAGGGTACAGTGGGCACCAGATAACAGGGATCTCTAGTATAGGGGGCAGGTAACTGAGGGAATGGTGAGCACCAGATTACAGGGATCTCTAGTATAGGGGCAGGTAGCTGAGGGTACGGTGGGCACCAGATTACAGGGATCTCTAGTATAGGAGGCAGGTATCTGAGGGCACAGTAGGCACCAGATTACAGGGATCTCTATCATAGGGGGCAGGTAGCTGAGGGTATGATGGGCACCAGATTACAGGGATCTCTAGTATAGGCAGCAGGTAGCTGAGGGTACGGTGTGACCAGATTACAGGGATCTCTAGTATAGGGGGCAGGTAGTTGATAGTACGGTAGGCACCAGATTACAGGGATCTCTAGTATAGGGGGCAGGTAGCTGATGGTACGGAGGGCACCAGATTACAGGGATCCCTATTATAGGGGGCAGGTAGCTGAGGGTACGGTGGGCACCAGATTACAGGGATCTCTAGTATAGGGGGCAGGTAGCTGAGGGTATGGTGGGCACCAGATTACAGGGATCTTTAGTATAGGGGGCAGGTAGCTGAGGGTACGGTGGGCACCAGATTACAGGGATCTCTAGTGTAGGGGGCAGGTAGCTGAAGGTACGGTGGGCACCAGATTACAGGGATCTCTAGTATAGGGGGCAGGTAGCTGAGGGTATGGTGGACACCAGATTACAGGGATCTCTATTTTAGGCGGCTGGTAGCTAATGGTAAGGTGGTCACCAGATTACAGGGATCTCTAGTATAGGGGGCAGATAGCTACGGGTATGGTAGGCACCAGATTACAGGGATCTCTATTATAGGGGGCAGGTATCTGAGGGTACGGTAGGCACCAGATTACAGGAATCTCTAGTATAGGGGGCAGGTAGCTGAGGGTACGGTAGGCACCAGATTACAGGGATCTCTAGTATAGGGGGCAGGTATCTGAGGGTACAGTGGGCACCAGATTACAGGGATCTCTAGTATAGGGGCAGGTAGATGAGGCTATGGTGGGCACCAGATTACAGGGATCTCTAGTATAGGAGGCAGGTAGCTGAGGGTACGGTGGGCACCAGATTACAGGGAACTCTAGTATAGGGGCAGGTAGCTGAGGGTACGGTGGGCACCAGATTACAGGGATATCTAGTATAGGAGGCAGGTTTCTGAGGGTACAGTAGTCACCAGATTACAGGGATCTCTAGTATAGGAGGCAGGTAGCTGAGGGTACGGTGGGCACCAGATTACAGGGATCTCTAGTATAGGGGGCAGGTAGCTGAGGGTATGGTGGGCACCAGATTACAGGGATCTCTAGTATAGGAGCCAGGTATCTGAGGGTACAGTAAGCACCAGATTACAGGGATCTCTAGTATAGGAGGCAGATATCTGATGGTACGGTGGGCACCAGATTACAGGGATCTCTAGTATAGGGGGCAGGTAGCTGAAGGTACGGTGGGCACCAGATTAATGGGATCTCTAGTATAGGTGGCAGGTAGCTGAGTGTATGGTAGGCACCAGATTCCAGGGATCTCTAGTGTAGGGGCAGGTAGCTGAGGGTACGGTAGGCACCAGATTACAGGGATCTCTAGTATAGGGGCAGGTAGCTGAGGGTATGGTAGGCTTCAGATTACAGGGATCTCTAGTATAGGGGGCAGGTAACTGGGGTTATGGTGGGCACCAGATTACAGGGATCGCTAGTGTAGGGGCAGATGGCTGAGGGTACGGTGGGCACCAGACTACAGGGTTCTCTAGTATAGGGGGTAGGTATCTGAGGGTACGGTGTGCACCAGATTACAGGGATGTCTAGTATAGGGGGAAGGTATCTGAGGTTACAGTGGGCACCAGATTACAGGGATCTCTAGTATAGGGGGCAGGTAGATGTCGGTACGGTGGGCACCAGGGTACAGGGATCTCTAGTATAGGGGGCAGATAGCTGAGGGTACGGTGGGCACCAGATTACAGGGATCTCTAGTATAGGGGACAGGTAGCTGAGGGTACGGTGTGCACAAGATTACAGGGATCTCTAGTATAGGGGGCAGGTAGCTGAGCGTACTGTAGGCACCAGATTACAGGGATCTCTAATATAGGGGCCCGGTAGCTGAGGGTACAGTGGGCACCAGATTATAGGGATCTCTAGTATAGGGGCAGGTAGCTGAGGGTATGGTGGGCACCAGATTACAGGGATTTCTAGTATAGGGGGCAGATAGCTAAGGGTATGGTGGGCACCAGATTACATGGATCTCTAGTATAGGGGGCAGGTAGCTGAGGGTACGGTGGACACCAGATTACAGGGATCTCTAGTATAGGGGGCAGGTAGCTGAGGGTATGGTGGGCACCAGATTACAGGGATCTCTAGTATAGCGGGCAGGTAGCTGAGGGTATGGTGGGCACCAGATTACAGGGATCTATAGTATAAGGGGCAGGTAGCTGAGGGTACGGTAGGCACCCGATTACAGGGATCTCTAGTATAAGGGGCAGGTAGCTGAGGGTACGGTGGGCACCAGATTACAGGGATCTCTAGTATAGGGGGCAGGTAACTGAGGGAATGGTGAGCACCAGATTACAGGGATCTCTAGTATAGGGGCAGGTATCTGAGGGTACGGTGGGCACCAGATTACAGGGATCTCTAGTATAGGAGGCAGGTATCTGAGGGTACAGTAGGCACCAGATTACAGGGATCTCTAGTATAGGGGGCAGGTAGCTGAGGGTATGGTGGGCACCAGATTACAGGGATCTCTAGTATAGGCGGTAGGTAGCTGAGGGTACGGTGTGACCAGATTACAGGGATCTCTAGTATAGGGGGCAGGTAGCTGATAGTACGGTAGGCACCAGATTACAGGAATCTCTAGTATAGGGTGCAGGTAGCTGAGGGTATGGTGGGCACAAGATTACAGGGATCTCTAGTATAGGGGGCAGGTAGCTGAGGGTACGGTAGGCACCAGATTACAGGGATCTCTAGTATAGGGGGCAGGTAGCTGAGGGTACGGTGGGCACCAGATTACAGGGATCTCTAGTATCGGGGGCAGGTAGCTGAGGGTACAGTGGGCACCAGATTACAGGGATCTCTAGTACAGGGGGCAGATAGCTGAGGGTATGGTGGGCACCAGATTACAGGAATCTCTAGTATAGGGAGCAGGTAGCTGAGGGTATGGTGGGCACCAGATTACAGGGATCTCTAGTATAGGGGCAGATATCTGAAAGTACGGTACGCACCAGATTACAGGGATCTCTAGTGTAGGGGGCAGGTAGCTGAGGGTACTGTAGGCACCAGATTACAGGGATCTCTAGTATAGGGGGCAGGTAGCTGAGGCTATGGTGTTCACCAGATTACAGGGATCTCTAGTATAGGAGGCAGGTAGCTGAGGGTACAGTAGGCACCAGATTACAGGGATCTCTAGTATAGGCGGCAGGTAGCTGAGGGTACGGTGGGCACTAGATTACAGGGATCTCTAGTATAGGGGGCAGATAGCTGAATGTACGGTAGGCACCAGATTACAGGGATCTCTAGTGAAGGGGGCAGGTAGCTGAGGGTACTGTAGGCACCAGTTTACAGGGATCCCTAGTATAGGGGGCAGGTAGCTGAGGGTACAGTAGGCACCAGATTACAGGGATCTCTAGTATAGGGGGCAGGTAGCTGAGGGTATGGTGGGCACCAGATTACAGGGATCTCTAGTATAGCGGGCAGGTAGCTGAGGGTATGGTGGGCACCAGATTACAGGGATCTATAGTATAAGGGGCAGGTAGCTGAGGGTATGGTGGGCACAAGATTACAGGGATCTCTAGTATAGGGGGCAGGTAGCTGAGGGTACGGTAGGCACCAGATTACAGGGATCTCTAGAATAAGGGGCAGGTAGCTGAGGGTACAGTGGGCACCAGATAACAGGGATCTCTAGTATAGGGGTCAGGTAACTGAGGGAATGGTGAGCACCAGATTACAGGGATCTCTAGTATAGGGGCAGGTATCTGAGGGTACGGTGGGCACCAGATTACAGGGATCTCTAATATAGGAGGCAGGTATCTGAGGGTACAGTAGGCACCAGATTACAGGGATCTCTAGTATAGGGGGCAGGTAGCTGAGGGTATGGTGGGCACCAGATTACAGGGATCTCTAGTATAGGCGGCAGGTAGCTGAGGGTACGGTGTGACCAGATTACAGGGATCTCTAGTATAGGGGGCAGGTAGTTGATGGTACGGTAGGCACCAGATTACAGGGATCTCTAGTATAGGGTGCAGGTAGCTGAGGGTACGGTGTGCACCAGATAACAGGGATCTCTAGTATAGGGGGCAGGTAGCTGATGGTACGGAGAGCACCAGATTACAGGGATCTCTATTATAGGGGGCAGGTAGCTGAAGGTACGGTGGGCACCAGATTACAGGGATCTCTAGTATAGGGGGCAGGTAGCTGAGGGTATGGTGGGCACCAGATTACAGGGATCTTTAGTATAGGGGGCAGGTAGCTGAGGGTACGGTGGGCACCAGATTACAGGGATCTCTAGTGTAGGGGGCAGGTAGCTGAAGGTATGGTGGGCACCAGATTACAGGGATCTCTAGTATAGGGGGCAGGTAGCTGAGGGTATGGTGGACACCAGATTACAGGGATCTCTATTTTAGGCGGCTGGTAGCTAATGGTATGGTGGGCACCAGATTACAGGGATCTCTAATATAGGGGGCAGGTATCTGAGGGTACGGTAGGCACAAGATTTCAGGAATCTCTAGTATAGGAGGCAGGTAGCTGAGGGTACGGTAGGCACCAGATTACAGGGATCTCTAGTATAGGGGGCAGGTATCTGAGGGTACGGTGGGCACCAGATTACACGGATCTCTAGTATAGGGGCAGGTAGCTGAGGCTATGGTGGGCACCAGATTACAGGGATCTCTAGTATAGGAGGCAGGTAGCTGAGGGTACAGTGGGCACCAGATTACAGGGATCTCTAGTATAGGCTGCAGGTAGCTGAGGGTACGGTGGGCACCAGATTACAGGGATATGTAGTATAGGAGGCAGGTTTCTGAGGGTACAGTAGTCACCAGATTACAGGGATCTCTAGTATAGGAGGCAGGTAGCTGAGGGTACGGTGGGCACGAGATTACAGGGATCTCTAGTATAGGGGGTAGGTAGCTGAGGGTATGGTGGGCACCAGATTACAGGGATCTCTAGTATAGGAGCCAGGTATCTGAGGGTACAGTAGGCACCAGATTACAGGGATCTCTAGTATAGGAGGCAGATATCTGATGGTACGGTGGGCACCAGATTACAGGGATCTCTAGTATAGGGGGCAGGTAGCTGAAGGTATGGTGGGCACCAGATTACAGGGATCTCTAGTATAGGTGGCAGGTAGCTGAGTGTATGGTAGGCACCAGATTCCAGGGATCTCTAGTGTAGGGGCAGGTAGCCGAGGGTACGGTAGGCACCAGATTACAGGAATCTCTAGTATAGGGGTCAGGTAGCTGAGGGTATGGTAGGCTTCAGATTACAGGGATCTCTAGTATAGGGGGCAGGTAACTGGGGTTAAGGTGGGCACCAGATTACAGGGATCTCTAGTGTAGGGGGCAGATAGCTGAGGGTACGGTGGGCACCAGACTACAGGGTTCTCTAGTATAGGGGGTAGGTATCTGAGGGTACGGTGTGCACCAGATTACAGGGATCTCTAGTATAGGGGGAAGGTAGCTGAGGTTACGGTGGGCACCAGATTACAGGGATCTCTAGTATAGGGGGCAGGTAGCTGACGGTACGGTGGGCAACAGGGTACAGGGATCTCTAGTATAGGGGGCAGATAGCTGAGGGTACGGTGGGCACCAGATTACAGGGATCTCTAGTATAGGGGACAGGTAGCTGAGGGTACGGTGTGCACAAGATTACAGGGATCTCTAGTATAGGGGGCAGGTAGCTGAGCGTACTGTAGGCACCAGATTACAGGGATCTCTAGTATAGGGGGCAGGTAGCTGAGGGTACAGTGGGCACCAGATTATAGGGATCTCTAGTATAGGGGCAGGTAGCTGAGGGTATGGTGGGCACCAGATTACAGGGATCTCTAGTATAGGGGGCAGATAGCTAAGGGTATGGTGGGCACCAGAATACATGGATCTCTAGTATAGGGGGCAGGTAGCTGAGGGTACGGTGGGCACCAGATTACAGGGATCTCTAGTATAGGGGCAGGTAGCTGAGGGTATGGTGGGCACCAGATTACAGGGATCTCTAGTATAGCGGGCAGGTAGCTGAGGGTATGGTGGGCACCAGATTACAGGGATCTATAGTATAAGGGGCAGGTAGCTGAGGGTACGGTAGGCACCAGATTACAGGGATCTCTAGTGTAAGGGGCAGGTAGCTGAGGGTACGGTGGGCACCAGATTACAGGGATCTCTAGTATAGGGGGCAGGTAACTGAAGGAATGGTGAGCACCAGATTACAGGGATCTCTAGTATAGGGGCAGGTAGCTGAGGGTACGGTGGGCACCAGATTACAGGGATCTCTAGTATAGGAGGCAGGTATCTGAGGGTACAGTAGGCACCAGATTACAGGGATCTCTAGTATAGGGGGCAGGTAGCTGAGGGTATGGTGGGCACCAGATTACAGGGATCTCTAGTTTAGGCGGTAGGTAGCTGAGGGTACGGTGTGACCAGATTACAGGGATCTCTATTATAGGGGGCAGGTAGCTGATAGTACGGTAGGCACCAGATTACAGGGATCTCTAGTATAGGGTGCAGGTAGCTGAGGGTATGGTGGGCACAAGATTAGAGGGATCTCTAGTATAGGGGGCAGGTAGCTGAGGGTACGGTAGGCACCAGATTACAGGGATCTCTAGTATAGGGGGCAGGTAGCTGAGGGTACGGTGGGCACCAGATTACAGGGATCTCTAGTATCGGGAGCAGGTAGCTGAGGGTACAGTGGGCACCAGATTACAGGGATCTCTAGTACAGGGGGCAGATAGCTGAGGGTATGGTGGGCACCAGATTACAGGAATCTCTAGTATAGGGAGCAGGTAGCAGAGGGTACGGTAGGCACCAGATTACAGGGATCGCTAGTATAGGGGCAGATAGCTGAAAGTACAGTACGCACCAGATTACAGGGATCTCTAGTGTAGGGGGCAGGTAGCTGAGGGTACTGTAGGCACCAGTTTACAGGGATACCTAGTATAGGGGGCAGGTAGCTGAGGGTACAGTAGGCACCAGATTACAGGGATCTCTAGTATAGGAGGCAGGTAGCTAAGGGTATGTGGGCACCAGATTACAGGGATCTCTAGTATAGCGGGCAGGTAGCTGAGGGTATGGTGGGCACCAGATTACAGGGATCTATAGTATAAAGGGCAGGTAGCTGAGGGTACGGTAGGCACCAGATTACAGGGATCTCTAGTATAGGGGGCAGGTAACTGAGGGAATGGTGAGCACCTGATTACAGAGATCTCTAGTATAGGGGTAGGTAGCTGAGGGTACGGTGGGCACCAGATTACAGGGATCTCTAGTATAGGAGGCAGGTATCTGAGGGTACAGTAGGCACCAGATTACAGGGATCTCTAGTATAGGGGCAGGTAGCTGAGGGTATGGTGGGCACCAGATTACAGGGATCTCTAGTACAGGCAGTAGGTAGCTGAGGGTACGGTGTGACCATATTACAGGGATCTCTAGTATAGGGGGCAGGTAGCTGATAGTACGGTAGGCACCAGATTACAGGGATCTCTAGTATAGGGTGCAGGTATCTGAGGGTACGGTGGGCTCCAGATTACAGGGATCTCTAGTATAGGAGGCAGGTATCTGAGGGTATGGTGTGCACCAGATTACAGGGATCTCTAGTATAGGGGGCAGATAGCTGAGGGTATGGTAGGCATCAGATTACAGGGATCTCTAATATAGGGGGCAGGTATCTGATGGTACTGTAGGCACCAGATTACAGGAATCTATAGTATAGGGGGCAGCTAGCTGAGGATTCGGTGGGCACCAGATTACAGGGATCTCTAGTATAGGGGGCAGGTAGCTGAAGGTACGGTGGGCACCAGATTACAAGGATCTCTAGTATAGGGGGCAGGTAGATGAGTGTATGGTAGGCACCAGATTCCAGGGATCTCTAGTATAAGGGCAGGTAGCTGAGGGTACAGTAGGCACCAGATTACAGGGATCTCTAATATAGGGAGAAGGTATCTGAGGGTACGGTAGGCACCAGATTACAGGAATCTCTAGTATAGGGGGCAGGTAGCTGAGGGTACGGTAGGCACCAGATTACAGGGATCTCTAGTATAGGGGGCAGGTAGCTGAGGGTACGGTGGGCACCAGATTACAGGGATCTCTAGTATAGGGGGCAGGTAGCTGAGGGTACGGTAGGCACCAGATTACAGGGATCTCTAGTATAGGAGGCAGATAGCTGAGGGTATGGTAGGCACCAGATTACAGGGATCTCTAGTATAGGGGGCAGGTATCTGAGGGTACGGTGGGCACCAGATTACAGGGATCTCTAGTATAGGGGGCAGGTAGCTGAGGCTATGGTGGGCACCAGATTACAGGGATCTCTAGTATAGGAGGCAGGTAGCTGAGGGTACTGTGGGCACCAGACTACAGGGTTCTCTAGTATAGGGGGTAGGTATCTGAGGGTACGGTGTGCACCAGATTACAGGGATCTCTAGTATAGGGGGAAGGTAGCTGAGGTTACGGTGGGCACCAGATTACAGGGATCTCTAGTATAGGGGGCAGGTAGCTGAAGGTACGGTGGGCACCAGGGTACAGGGATCTCTAGTATAGGGGGCAGATAGCTGAGGGTACAGTGGGCACCAGATTACAGGGATCTCTAGTATAGGGGACAGGTAGCTGAGGGTACGGTGTGCACAAGATTACAGGGATCTTTAGTATAGGGGGCAGGTAGCTGAGCGTACTGTAGGCACCAGATTACAGGGATCTCTAGTATAGGGGGCAGGTAGCTGAGGGTACAGTGGGCACCAGATTATAGGGATCTCTAGTATAGGGGCAGGTAGCTGAGGGTATGGTGGGCACCAGATTACAGGGATCTCTAGTATAGGGGGCAGATAGCTAAGGGTATGGTGGGCACCAGATTACATGGATCTCTAGTATAGGGGGCAGGTAGCTGAGGGTAGGGTGGGCACCAGATTACAGGGATCTCTAGTATAGGGGGCAGGTAGCTGAGGGTATGGTGGGCACCCGATTACAGGGATCTCTAGTATAGCGGGCAGGTAGCTGAGGGTATGTTGGGCACCAGATTACAGGGATCTATAGTATAAGGGGCAGGTAGCTGAGGGTACGGTGGGCACCAGATTAAAGGGATCTCTAGTATAGGGGTAAGGTAACTGAGGGAATGGTGAGCACCAGATTACAGGGATATCTAGTATAGGGGCAGGTAGCTGAGGGTAAGGTAGGCACCAGATTACAGGGATCTCTAGTATAGGGTGCAGGTATCTGAGGGTACGGTGGGCTCCAGATTACAGGGATCTCTAGTATAGGAGGCAGGTATCTGAGGGTATGGTGGGCACCAGATTACAGGGATCTCTAGTATAGGGGGCAGATAGCTGAGGGTATGGTAGGCACCAGATTACAGGGATCTCTAATATAGGGGGCAGGTATCTGAGGGTACTGTAGGCACCAGATTACAGAAATCTATAGTATAGGGGGCAGGTAGCTGAAGGTACGGTGGGCACCAGATTACAGGGATCTCTAGTATAGGGGGCAGATAGCTGAGGGTACGGTAGGCACCAGATTACAGGGATCTCTAGTATAGGAGGCAGGTATCTGAGGGTACGGTGTGCACCAGATTACAGGGATCTCTAGTATAGGGGGAAGGTAGCTGAGGTTACGGTGGGCACCAGATTACAGGGATCTCTAGTATAGGGGGCAGGTAGCTGAAGGTACGGTGGGCACCAGGGTACAGGGATCTCTAGTATAGGGGGCAGATAGCTGAGGGTACAGTGGGCACCAGATTACAGGGATCTCTAGTATAGGGGACAGGTAGCTGAGGGTACGGTGTGCACAAGATTACAGGGATCTTTAGTATAGGGGGCAGGTAGCTGAGCGTACTGTAGGCACCAGATTACAGGGATCTCTAGTATAGGGGGCAGGTAGCTGAGGGTACAGTGGGCACCAGATTATAGGGATCTCTAGTATAGGGGCAGGTAGCTGAGGGTATGGTGGGCACCAGATTACAGGGATCTCTAGTATAGGGGGCAGATAGCTAAGGGTATGGTGGGCACCAGATTACATGGATCTCTAGTATAGGGGGCAGGTAGCTGAGGGTAGGGTGGGCACCAGATTACAGGGATCTCTAGTATAGGGGGCAGGTAGCTGAGGGTATGGTGGGCACCCGATTACAGGGATCTCTAGTATAGCGGGCAGGTAGCTGAGGGTATGTTGGGCACCAGATTACAGGGATCTATAGTATAAGGGGCAGGTAGCTGAGGGTACGGTGGGCACCAGATTAAAGGGATCTCTAGTATAGGGGTAAGGTAACTGAGGGAATGGTGAGCACCAGATTACAGGGATATCTAGTATAGGGGCAGGTAGCTGAGGGTAAGGTAGGCACCAGATTACAGGGATCTCTAGTATAGGGTGCAGGTATCTGAGGGTACGGTGGGCTCCAGATTACAGGGATCTCTAGTATAGGAGGCAGGTATCTGAGGGTATGGTGGGCACCAGATTACAGGGATCTCTAGTATAGGGGGCAGATAGCTGAGGGTATGGTAGGCACCAGATTACAGGGATCTCTAATATAGGGGGCAGGTATCTGAGGGTACTGTAGGCACCAGATTACAGAAATCTATAGTATAGGGGGCAGGTAGCTGAAGGTACGGTGGGCACCAGATTACAGGGATCTCTAGTATAGGGGGCAGATAGCTGAGGGTACGGTAGGCACCAGATTACAGGGATCTCTAGTATAGGAGGCAGGTAGCTGAGGGTTCGGTGGGCACCAGATTACAGGGATCTCTAGTATAGGGGGCAGGTAGCTGAAGGTACGGTGGGCACCAGATTACAAGGATCTCTAGTATAGGGGGCAGGTAGTTGAGTGTATGGTAGGCACCAGATTCCAGGGATCTCTAGTATAAGGGCAGGTAGCTGAGGGTACAGTAGGCACCAGATTACAGGGATCTCTAATATAGGGGGCAGGTATCTGAGGGTACGGTAGGCACCAGATTACAGGAATCTCTAGTATAGGGGGCAGGTAGCTGAGGGTACGGTAGGCACCAGATTACAGGGATCTCTAGTATAGGGGGCAGATAGCTGAGAGTATGGTAGGCACCAGATTACAGGGATCTCTAGTATAGGGGGCAGGTAGCTGAGGGTACGGTGGGCACCAGATTACAGGGATCTCTAGTATAGGGGGCAGGTAGCTGAGGGTACAGTAGGCACCAGATTACAGGGATCTCTAGTATAGGAGGCAGATAGCTCAGGGTATGGTAGGCACCAGATTACAGGGATCTCTAGTATAGGGGGCAGGTATCTGAGGGTACGGTGGGCACCAGATTACAGGGATCTCTAGTATAGGGGGCAGGTAGCTGAGGGTACAGTGGGCATCAGATTACAGGGATCTCTAGTATAGGTGGCAGGTAGCTGAGGGTACGGTGGGCACCAGATTACAGGGATCTCTAGTATAGGGGGCAGAAAGCTGAAAGTACTGTAGGCACCAGATTACAGGGATCTCTAGTGTAGGGGGCAGGTAGCTGAGGGTACTGTAGGCACCAGATTACAGGGATCTCTAGTATAGGGGGCAGGTAGCTGAGGGTATGGTGGGCACCAGATTACAGGGATCTCTAGTATAGCGGGCAGGTAGTTGAGGGTATGGTGGGCACCAGATTACAGGGATCTATATTATAAGGGGCAGGTAGCTGAGGGTATGGTGGGCACAAGATTACAGGGATCTCTAGTATAGGGGGCAGGTAGCTGAGGGTACGGTAGGCACCAGATTACAGGGATCTCTAGTATAAGGGGCAGGTAGCTGAGGGTACGGTGGGCACCAGATTACACGGATCTCTAGTATAGGGGGCAGGTAACTGAGGGAATGGTGAGCACCAGATTACAGGGATCTCTAGTATAGGGGCAGGTAGCTGAGGGTACAGTAGGCACCAGATTACAGGGATCTCTAGTATAGGGGGTAGGTAGCTGAGGGTATGGTGGGCACCAGATTATAGGGATCTCTAGTATAGGCGGCAGGTAGCTGAGGGTACGGTGTGACAAGATTACAGAGATCTCTAGTATAGGGGGCAGGTAGCTGATAGTACTGTAGGCACCAGATTACAGGGATCTCTAGTATAAGGTGCAGGTAGCTGAGGGTACGGTGTGCACCAGATAACAGGGATCTCTAGTATAGGGGGCAGGTAGCTGATGGTACGGTGGGCACCAGATTACAGGGATCTCTAATATAGGGGGCAGGTAGCTGAGGGTTTAGTGGGCACCAGATTACAGGGATCTTTAGTATAGGGGGCAGGTAGCTGAGGGTACGGTGGGCACCAGATTACAGGGATCTCTAGTGTAGGGGACAGGTAGCTGAAGGTATGGTGGGCACCAGATTACAGGGATCTCTAGTACAGGGGGCAGGTAGCTGAGGGTATGGTGGGCACCAGATTACAAGGATCTCTATTTTAGGCGGCTGGTAGCTGGTGGTATGGTGGGCACCAGATTACAGGGATCTCTAGTATAGGGGGCAGATAGCTGAGGGTAGATTACAGGGATCTCTAGTATAGGAGGCAGGTAGCTGAGGGTACGGTGGGCACCAGATTACAGGGATCTCTAGTATAGGCTGCAGGTAGCTGAGGGTACAGTGGGCACCAGATTACAGGGATATCTAGTATAGGAGGCAGGTATCTGAGGGTACAGTAGGCACCAGATTACAGGGATCTCTAGTTTAGGAGGCAGGTAGCTGAGGGTACGGTGGGCACCAGATTACAGGGATCTCTAGTATAGGGGGCAGGTAGCTGAGGGTATGGTGGGCACCAGATTACAGGGATCTCTAGTATAGGAGCCAGGTATCTGAGGGTACAGTAGGCACCAGATTTCAGGGATCTCTAGTGTAGGGGCAGTTAGCTGAGGGTACGGTAGGCACTAGATTACAGGGATCTCTAGTATAGGGGGCAGGTAGCTGAGGGTATGGTAGGCTTCAGATTACAGGGATCTCTAGTATAGGGGGCAGGTAACTGGGGTTATGGTGGGCACCAGATTACAGAGATCTCTAGTGTAGGGGGCAGATAGCTGAGGGTACGGTGGGCACCAGATTACAGGGATCTCTAGTATAGGGGGCAGGTAGCTGACGGTACGGTGGGCACCAGGTTACAGGGATCTCCAGTATAGGGGGCAGATAGCTGAGGGTACGGTGGGCACCAGATTAAAGGGATCTCTAGTATAGGGGACAGGTAGCTGAGGGTACGGTGTACACAAGATTACAGGGATCTCTAGTATAGGGGGCAGGTAGCTGAGCGTACAGTAGGCACCAGATTACAGGGATCTCTAGTATAGGGGGCAGGTAGCTGAGGGTACGGTGGGCACCAGATTATAGGGATCTCTAGTATAGGGGCAGGTAGCTGAGGGTATGTTGGGCACCAGATTACAGGGATCTCTAGTATAGGGGGCAGATAGCTAAGGGTATGGTGGGCACCAGATTACATGGATTTCTAGTATAGGGGGCAGGTAGCTGTGGCTATGGTGGGCACCAGGTTACAGGGATCTCTAGTATAGGAGGCAGGTATCTGAGGGTATGGTGGGCACCAGATTACAGGGATCTCTAGTATAGGAGGCAGGTATCTGAGGGTATGGTGGGCACCAGATTACATGGATCCCTAGTATAGGGGGCAGGTAGCTGTGGCTATGGTGGGCACCAGATTACAGGGATCTCTAATATAGGGGGCAGGTAGCTGAGGGTACGGTGGGCACCAGATTACAGGGATCTCTAGTATAGGCGGCAGGTAGCTGAGGGTACGGTGGGCACCAGATTACAGGGATCTCTAGTATAGGGGGCAGGTAGCTGAGGGTATGGTGGGCACCAGATTACAGGGATCTCTAGTAAAGGGGGCAGATAGCTGAAGGTATGGTGGGCACCAGATTACAGGGATCTCTAGTATAGGGGGCAGATAGCTGAAGGTACAGTGGACACCCGATTACAGGGATCTCTAGTGTAGGGAGCAGATAGCTGTAGGTACGGTGGGCACCAGATTACAGGGATCTCTAGTGTAGGGAGCAGATAGCTGAAGGTACGGTGGGCACCAGATTACAGTGATCTCTAGTGTAGGGGGCAGATAGCTGAAGGTATGGTGGGCACCAGATTACAGGGATCTCTAGTGTAGGGGGCAGATAGCTGAAGGTATGGTAGGCACCAGATTACAGGGATCTCTAGTGTAGGGGGCAGATAGCTGAAGGTATGGTGGGCACCAGATTACAGGGATCTCTAGTGTAGGGGGCAGATAGCTGAAGGTATGGTAGGCACCAGATTACAGGGATCTCTAGTGTAGGGGGCAGATAGCTGAAGGTATGATGGCCAGCTTATTACAGAGATCTCTAGTGTAGGGGGCAGATAGCTGAAGGTACAGTGGGCACCAGATTACAGGGATCTGGAGGTTACTGCTGGAGAAAGGTTTGATGGAAAATAAATATCTCAGACCAGCTGTGCTCTTGTGGGAGATAAATCATTTTGTTCTGGCCTAGAATGATCTAATTACTGCAAAGGTCACATCAGGTCTCTGGTCTCAGCCATATCCCTGGGGGCTGCTGAGGTGGGCTGGGGAATCCTTCTTCCCTGATTGTCTCATCAGCTGATAGAGTCTGTAGCTGAGGTTCTGAACCTGGCAAGTTCCTAGAGAACAACCCACACGCATCAGCCTGGGACCATGGGAGTGGTGAGTGCGCCTTCGCTTCCTCCTCAGGGGCTGGACATTAGTCATCTGCTTGGCCGTAGCTGGGTTTGAAAGAGGCAGGTTCTGCTCGGGCAAGTCCGTAAGCTCCTTCCGTACCTCCATGTTCCTGGGTATTATAAGAGTGAGTCATGAGAAACATAGCAAGAATGTAGGCAAACGTACTACACTATGCACTCACACAACATTGCTAGAACTCAACACACATACAGTATACTGTACCACCCCTACATACACACACAGTATCATGTACCCCTCACTATACACAGTATCATGTACCCCTCACTATACACAGTATCATGTACCTCTCACTACACACACAGTATCATGTACCCCTCACTATACACAGTATCATGTACCCCTCACTATACACAGTATCATGTACCTCTCACTACAAACACAGTATCATGTACCCCTCACTATACACAGTATCATGTACCCCTCACTACACACACAGTATCATGTACCCCTCACTATACACAGTATCATGTACCTCTCACTACACACACAGTATCATGTACCCCTCACTATACACAGTATCATGTACCCCTCACTATACACAGTATCATGTACCCCTCACTACACACACAGTATCATGTACCCCTCACTATACACAGTATCATGTACCTCTCACTACACACACAGTATCATGTACCCCTCACTATACACAGTATCATGTACCCCTCACTATACACAGTATCATGTACCTCTCACTACACACACAGTATCATGTACCCCTCACTATACACACAGTATCATGTACCCCTCACTACACACACAGTATCATGTACCCCTCACTACACACACAGTATCATGTACCTCTCACTACACACACAGTATCATGTACCCCTCACTATACACACAGTATCATGTACCCCTCACTACACACACACAGTATCATGTACCCCTCACTACACACACAGTATCATGTACCCCTCACTACACACACACAGTATCATGTACCCCTCACTACACACACAGTATCATGTACCCCTCACTAAACACACACAGTATCATGTACCCCTCACTACACACACAGTATCATGTACCCCTCACTATACACAGTATCATGTACCTCTCACTACACACACAGTATCATGTACCCCTCACTATACACAGTATCATGTACCCCTCACTATACACATTATCATGTACCTCTCACTACACACACAGTATCATGTACCCCTCACTATACACACAGTATCATGTACCTCTCACTACACACACAGTATCATGTACCCCTCACTACACACACAGTATCATGTACCCCTCACTGCACACACAGTATCATGTACCCCTCACTACACACACAGTATCATGTACCCCTCACTACACACACAGTATCATGTACCTCTCACTACACACACAGTATCATGTACCTCTCACTACACACACAGTATCATGTACCCCTCACTACACACACAGTATCATGTACCCCTCACTACACACACAGTATCATGTACCTCTCACTACACACACAGTATCATGTACCTCTCACTACACACACAGTATCATGTACCCCTCACTACACACACAGTATCATGTACCTCTCACTACACACACAGTATCATGTACCTCTCACTACACACACAGTATCATGTACCCCTCACTACACACACAGTATCATGTACCCCTCACTGCACACACAGTATCATGTACCCCTCACTACACACACACAGTATCATGTACCTCTCACTACACACACAGTATCATGTACCCCTCACTACACACACAGTATCATGTACCCCTCACTACACACACAGAGTATCATGTACCCCTCACTATACACACAGTATCATGTACCTCTCACTACACACACAGTATCATGTACCCCTCACTACACACACAGTATCATTTACCCCTCACTACACACACACAGTATCATGTACCCCTCACTACACACACAGTATCATGTACCTCTCACTACACACACAGTATCATGTACCTCTCACTACACACACAGTATCAAGTACCCCTCACTACACACACAGTATCATGTACCCCTCACTACACACACAGTATCATGTACCTCTCACTACACACACACAGTATCATGTACCCCTCACTACACACACACAGTATCATGTACCTCTCACTACACACACAGTATCATGTACCTCTCACTACACACACAGTATCATGTACCCCACACTACACACACAGTATCATGTACCCCTCACTACACACACAGTATCATATACCCCTCACTACACACACAGTATCATGTACCCCTCACTACACACACAGTATCATGTACCCCTCACTACACACACAGTATCATGTACCCCTCACTACACACACAGTATCATGTACCCCTCACTACACATGGAGAGGTAGAGCAAAGTCCAGCACACAGGTGCTATCCTGCAAAGTCACAATGACCTGCTTCCAAGGTCAAGGTAATGATATCAAAAAAACAGAGAGTAGTGACAGCATAGATATTTATTTGTGAGACAGCAGGACAAACAGCAACGTTTCGAGACTTCTGTCTCTTTGTCAAGCTAATGTGTACAATAAACTAGAACACCTTATATAGCAATCTACCACCAGGTGGCGCTAAAAACACAGGTAAGAATTAACCTCTTATATACTAAATATATTTATCATATAACACATATAAATTAAGTACAAAAGATACTCCATAATTATCATTTCAATAATGTTATTCAGAGATTGGCAATTGAATTTAAGGTAAAATGTACAAAATTTAAAGTGCAGTGTACAAAACTTACTCAGAAATGGTTCCCTAGATATTTACTACAATACAAAATAAAATTTATAGTACAATATTGAATTCTGAATAGATTAACAGGGGTTTTTTGAAAAAATATTTTAAATTTTTAATTTTTCAAATTCTAGAATTCAAACACAGAGATAATTTCCCTATAGAAACACTGATAGATCCCAGTCCTTATTCATACCATTGGGATACATGGTACCCAATTCATGAATCTAGAATGCTTCACGCTGTTTTAGCATTTTCTCTCTGTCCCCACCTCTACGTAATTTGGGGACATGATCAATGATCTGAAAACGAAGTTGATTTATGGCATGTTTTTTATCTAAAAAATGTTCTGCGACTGGAGCTTTAACATTTTTAGTTCTTATAGAACTTTTATGTTCTATGATTCTATCGCGTATGCACCTTGTTGTCTCTCCAATATAGCTCCGCCCACAGGGACATTTAATTAGATAAATTACATAATCAGTGTTACAGGTATAGTATCCCCTAATGTAATATTTTTTACCATTACATGGGTGGTGGAACACCGGGCCTTTAATTAAATTTCCACAACATGAACAATTTAGGCATGCATATGAACCACATCTGTTGGTAGTTATATATCTCTGATTTATAGTTTTTCTAGATCCTATATCTGCCTTAATTAAATGATCGTGGAGATTTTTGCTGCGTTTGTATGCCGGCATAGGTGGTTTCTGGAATTCTAGAATGTTAGGGTTACATTCACTCAATATATTCCAATGTTTCCTCACTATTTTTTGTATTGCCGGACTGAGACTAGAAAATTCTGAGACAAAGGCTAATCTACTATCTTTGTCAGTCTCCTTTCTCTTATTTATAGTTTGTAACAAACTTTCTCTAGGAGTAGACAAAATAGATCTAATTTCCTTTTTAATTAAAGTTGGTGGGTAGCCTCGCTCTATAAACCTTTGACCCATATCTCCCAATCTAGCCTCTACTATATTAGGGTCAGAAACAATACGTCTGACTCTTAGTAGTTGGCTTTTAGGAAGAGAGTTTATTAAGGATGGAGAATGTGCACTATCATAATGTAACAAACTGTTACGGTCAGTACTTTTCCTGAATAGATCAGTTTTTAAAGTGCAGCCATCCTTAATCACTCTAGTGTCTAAAAATTCAATAGTTTCCTCATTCCATGTTAATTTAAATTTGATATGATTGCTGGCAGAATTCAAATCTGCCACAAATGCCATTAGGGTTCCAACGTCGCCCAGCCATACCCCGAAGATATCATCTATGTAGCGCCACCAAGTGGCGCCACATAGAGTAAACCAATTATTACAAAAAACAAATTTTTCTTCGAATACATTCATAAAAATGTTGGGCGACGTTGGAACCCATGGCTGTACCTTGAATCTGCATATAAAAGTTGTCTTCAAAAAGAAAATAATTGCAATTTAGTACCATATCAAGTAACTGTAACAAAAAGTCAACTTTCTGTCTGTTCAATTTAGAATCATTTGCCAGCACTGACTCTACAGCTCCCAGACCACTGGCATGTGTAATGGAGGTGTATAAACTGTCTACATCTAAGCTATAAAGAATAAATTTACTTGAAGAGAAGTTTAGAGTCTCCAATTTAAGGAGGAAATCACTGGTATCCTTAATGAAAGATGTAGACAGTTCCACATAAGGTCTAAGTATCTTGTCTAAAAAAACAGATACATTAGTAAGTACAGAGTCAGTGCTAGCAATGATGGGGCGACCGGGGGGGGGGGGGGTTCAAGGTTTTTGTGTATCTTGGGGAGGACATATATCACTGGGGTGTGGGGATGTTTAACTGTAAGAAAAAAAGAACTTTAGCGGAATATCATCGTGTAAAAAGAATCCCACGGGGACTGCGTATGAATGCCCGCCCTACACTAATGCGGGATAATAAAGATTACTGTGATGTATTCGAGCAAATATTAAACAAATGCTCACTGGACATTATGGTACTAACAGTTGATTGCCTTAACAAAGAAATTGTACAACAACAAACAAAACTGACAGAGATGGAATCCACCATTAAACATACCTTGCCACAAGAGGAGTCAAACAAAATACTGACAGATACTACATCCAAGATTGATGATCTCAGAAAAGAGATCGAAGTACGGAAACGTACCAAATTCAGCCGAGATGAAAAAGATTATACTCAAGGTAGAGTCTATCGGTGGCGGTATGATCCGGAAGGCACCAACCGCAGAACAACTGCCGGTCGTCAGAGACGTCGCGGAGGGATATCGGCATACCATGGCAGCAGCTCGGAATCATCAGGCACATCTCCGGGGGACTCAGACGCCGACAAAGGCGTGGAGGAAAGAAACACCGCAAAAGCCAAAAAGACCACGACCAACAAAGTGAAATCAAATCTTCAACTTCGATCTCAGAAGAAAGCATAACCGTTAACAACGTGGTAAATATCTCTAAGGCTGACATTACTGTTGATGAACTTTCCGTCTTAAACAAAGGACTATCTTACTGTCCAAAGCAGAAATGTAATTTTTTTAGATTGCAAACTGATCTATTTAGATTTTTCCGTACTCTAAAATTGAAAGCATTCTTTAGTAATATCCCGTATCAAGATAAACCTAAAATGCAAAATAAAGAAAGTATTTCTATGCAGCAACTTGGTTTACGCAATAAGAGTACATTTATTCCTAACCAATTAAATCATAGTGTGGAAACCTATATAGATTTAGTTAAAAAGGATATTGAACATCTTCAACACATTACTGAAACTAATGAGCAATTTAATCATAGGAAAAATTATTTTAACAACAATTTAAAATCAGTTAATTTTAACAAAAAAGATTTTGAAACTTTGGAAGCAATAAAATCAAAAAAGGATATCATATTGAAAAGAGCCGATAAGGGTGGAGCTTTAGTCTTAATGTCTAAAACTGATTATATTAATGAAATTTATAGGCAATTAAAGGATAGTACTGTTTATAAGAAACTAACAAAAAACCCTGTATTCTCTATACAAAAAGAATTGGATCATAAATTAAATACAGCTCTTAAAAATAACTTGATAGATGCAGATCTAGTTAAGTTTCTTACAGTTAAACATCCCCACACCCCAGTGATATATGTCCTCCCCAAGATACACAAAAACCTTGAACCCCCCCCCCCCCCCCGGTCGCCCCATCATTGCTAGCACTGACTCTGTACTTACTAATGTATCTGTTTTTTTAGACAAGATACTTAGACCTTATGTGGAACTGTCTACATCTTTCATTAAGGATACCAGTGATTTCCTCCTTAAATTGGAGACTCTAAACTTCTCTTCAAGTAAATTTATTCTTTATAGCTTAGATGTAGACAGTTTATACACCTCCATTACACATGCCAGTGGTCTGGGAGCTGTAGAGTCAGTGCTGGCAAATGATTCTAAATTGAACAGACAGAAAGTTGACTTTTTGTTACAGTTACTTGATATGGTACTAAATTGCAATTATTTTCTTTTTGAAGACAACTTTTATATGCAGATTCAAGGTACAGCCATGGGTTCCAACGTCGCCCCAAACGACGCCAACATTTTTATGAATGTATTCGAAGAAAAATTTGGTTTTTGTAATAATTGGTTTACTCTATGTGGCGCCACTTGGTGGCGCTACATAGATGATATCTTCGGGGTATGGCTGGGCGACGTTGGAACCCTAATGGCATTTGTGGCAGATTTGAATTCTGCCAGCAATCATATCAAATTTAAATTAACATGGAATGAGGAAACTATTGAATTTTTAGACACTAGAGTGATTAAGGATGGCTGCACTTTAAAAACTGATCTATTCAGGAAAAGTACTGACCGTAACAGTTTGTTACATTATGATAGTGCACATTCTCCATCCTTAATAAACTCTCTTCCTAAAAGCCAACTATTAAGAGTCAGACGTATTGTTTCTGACCCTAATATAGTAGAGGCTAGATTGGGAGATATGGGTCAAAGGTTTATAGAGCGAGGCTACCCACCAACTTTAATTAAAAAGGAAATTAGATCTATTTTGTCTACTCCTAGAGAAAGTTTGTTACAAACTATAAATAAGAGAAAGGAGACTGACAAAGATAGTAGATTAGCCTTTGTCTCAGAATTTTCTAGTCTCAGTCCGGCAATACAAAAAATAGTGAGGAAACATTGGAATATATTGAGTGAATGTAACCCTAACATTCTAGAATTCCAGAAACCACCTATGCCGGCATACAAACGCAGCAAAAATCTCCACGATCATTTAATTAAGGCAGATATAGGATCTAGAAAAACTATAAATCAGAGATATATAACTACCAACAGATGTGGTTCATATGCATGCCTAAATTGTTCATGTTGTGGAAATTTAATTAAAGGCCCGGTGTTCCACCACCCATGTAATGGTAAAAAATATTACATTAGGGGATACTATACCTGTAACACTGATTATGTAATTTATCTAATTAAATGTCCCTGTGGGCGGAGCTATATTGGAGAGACAACAAGGTGCATACGCGATAGAATCATAGAACATAAAAGTTCTATAAGAACTAAAAATGTTAAAGCTCCAGTCGCAGAACATTTTTTAGATAAAAAACATGCCATAAATCAACTTAGTTTTCAGATCATTGATCATGTCCCCAAATTACGTAGAGGTGGGGACAGAGAGAAAATGCTAAAACAGCGTGAAGCATTCTGGATTCATGAATTGGGTACCATGTATCCCAATGGTATGAATAAGGACTGGGATCTATCAGTGTTTCTATAGGGAAATTATCTCTGTGTTTGAATTCTAGAATTTGAAAAATTAAAAATTAAAAATATTTTTTCAAAAAACCCCTGTTAATCTATTCAGAATTCAATATTGTACTATAAATTTTATTTTGTATTGTAGTAAATATCTAGGGAACCATTTCTGAGTAAGTTTTGTACACTGCACTTTAAATTTTGTACATTTTACCTTAAATTCAATTGCCAATCTCTGAATAACATTATTGAAATGATAATTATGGAGTATCTTTTGTACTTAATTTATATGTGTTATATGATAAATATATTTAGTATATAAGAGGTTAATTCTTACCTGTGTTTTTAGCGCCACCTGGTGGTAGATTGCTATATAAGGTGTTCTAGTTTATTGTACACATTAGCTTGACAAAGAGACAGAAGTCTCGAAACGTTGCTGTTTGTCCTGCTGTCTCACGAATAAATATCTATGCTGTCACTACCCCCTCACTACACACACAGTATCATGTACCCCTCACTACACACACACACAGTATCATGTACCCCTCACTACACACACAGTATCATGTACCTCTCACTACACACAGTATCATGTACCTCTCCCTACACACACAGTATCATGTACCCCTCACTACACACACAGTATCATGTACCCCTCACTACACACACAGTATCATGTACCTCTCACTACACACATAGTATCATGTACCCCTCACTACACACACAGTATCATGTACCCCTCACTACACACACAGTATCATGTACCTCTCACTACACACACACAGTATCATGTACCCCTCACTACACACACAGTATCATGTACCCCTCACTACACACACAGTATCATGTACCCCTCACTATACACACAGTATCATGTACCCCTCACTACACACACAGTATCATGTACCCCTCACTACACACACAGTATCATGTACCCCTCACTACACACACAGTATCATGTACCCCTCACTATACACACAGTATCATGTACCCCTCACTACACACACACAGTATCATATACCTCTCAATACACACACACAGTATCATGTACCCCTCACTACAAACACAGTATCATGTACCCCTCACTATACACACAGTATCATGCACCCCTCACTACACACACAGTATCATGTACCTCTCACTACACACACAGTATCATGTACCTCTCACTACACACACACAGTATCATGTACCTCTCACTACACACACAGTATCATGTACCCCTCACTACACACACACAGTATCATGTACCTCTCACTACACACACAGTATCATGTACCCCTCACTACACACACAGTATCATGTACCCCTCACTACACACACAGTATCATGTACCCCTCACTACACACACAGTATCATGTACCCCTCACTATACACACAGTATCATGTACCCCTCACTACACACACAGTATCATGTACCTCTCACTACACACACACAGAATCATGTACCTTTCACTACACACACAGTATCATGTACTTCTCACTACACACACAGTATCATGTACCTCTCACTACACACACAGTATCATGTACCTCTCACTACACACACAGTATCATGTACCCCTCTGTGACAGAACCTTCTGTCAGGACTGAAGGAGTTAACTGTGTTTAGCTTTAAGAAGCTAATTTCTAAAGACAGGTTTGCTGGCCTCAGCTATTGTGTGCTATAATTACGTTTAAGTAATAAACATTCCATTGTTTAATCACATTGTTACGGTACCAACAGTGTACCAAGGGTTAACCCCAGATGAACAATGTCCTGCATAGACAATCAGCAATTCACAACCCCGATCAGTTTCCCCTTAAACATGAGACCAAGCTCCACATTTCAGGTTTAAAACAGAATGACATTTATTAAAGGCTAGATGCCTAGTATTTATACAGGTTTGACCCCAGATGGGGGGGTTGAAAGAATCTTGTACATTTAGATAAAAAGGGGAAGACGCCCTTTTATGAAACAGTAGAATTACATTACTTAAATACTTTACTTAGGCAGATAACAACTTAAACACATTTGGCTTGTCTTATCACCTAGCGTCTGCTCTCTGAGGGTGATTAAACAATGGCCTGTTTATTACTTAAATGTAATTATAGCACACAATAGCTGAGGCCAGAAAACCTGTCTTTAGAAATTAGATTCTTAAAGCTAAACACAGTTAACTCCTTCAGTCCTGACAGAAGGGTCTGTCACACACATCTAGAGAGCAGACGCCTCAGTGATAAGAAAAGCCAAGTGTGTGTCTTGTTTTCAAGTTGTTATCAGCTTGAGCAAGGTATTCTATTGTATCATGTCAAAGGGCATGTTCCCTCCATCTAATGTACAACAGTCTTTCAACCCCCCCATCTGGGGTCAAACCTGTATAAATACTAGGCATCTAGCCTTTAATAAATGTCATTCTGTTTTAAACCTGATGTGAAGCCTGGTCTCATATTTGAGGGGGAAAACTGGCTGGGTTGTGAGTTGCTGATTCCCTATGCAGGACATTGTTCATCTGGTTTTAACCCTTGGTATCCTGTTGGTACCGTAACAATTGGTGGCAAGCGACGGAATGAACCTTATCGCCCAGAAGAGCAACTACACAAGCCAGTAACCTCAGGAAGAGGGGGATTATTACAATACTGACTAAGATGGAAAGAGTACCAGGGACAGAAGGAACCAATGGGCCCAGCATAGCAGACAGAACCCCTGAAGAAGCAAGCTTTGATCGGGCGGTTAAAATAAGACTGGCACATTATGGCCCCAACCCATCTGCGGAAATTATCGACCGGGTCATAGCAGCTGTGGAGGCCAACCTACTTCACCAAAGCGGCGCTGCAGCAGCCCAAGTCACAGCAACCCCAGTGGAAAAGGGAAAAGTAAATTTTGCAGCTTTTAAAAACTTCCTGGAAACAGAAGGAGAGATTGATGGGTACCTTGCGGATTTTGAGAGGCAATGTGCACTACACAAGGTACCCGCAGAGGACTGGGTCATGATATTATCCGGAAAATTATCCGGCCGGGCCAGTGAGGCTTTTCGGGCCATTCCAGATGAGGAAGTCGGGGATTATAATACTGTAAAAGAGGCTCTGCTCTCCAGGTATGCGGTTACACCGGAGGCATACCGGAGGCGGTTCAGAGACACTGTCAAATTAGCGGGTGATTCCTACGTTGAGTGGGCATGTAGGGTGCACCGCACAGCAGCTCACTGGATGGCGGGGTGCCAAGCCGTATCTGGGGAAGAGGTGCTGCAGCTATTCCTGTTGGAACATTGCTTTGACAAGTTATCAGCAGGAGTTAGAGAGTGGGTTCGGGACCGTAAACCCTTCACCCTGCATGAAGCTGCTCGCTTGGCAGATGAGTATACGAATGCCCGCAAACTGGACACTGCTACCACTAAGCCCCCTGTTAGAGTGGAGTACAGACCCCCAGTCACCCCAGCAGCTGCCAGTTACCAACCCCCGGTGCACCGCTATACCACACGGCCTCTGGCCACGAACTACCCTCAGAGAGCCCGGTTCAATTCGCGGGGCTACTCACAACCTATTCGGTGCTTTGGATGTAAGCAACTAGGGCACAAAAGACCAGAGTGTCCCCTAAATGCAGCGAACCAAGCACAGTCCTGGAGAAGACCCGCCGGCGGAATCCCACGTAACCCTCAGCCTGCGGCCCGCTACGTAGAGGCGCAAGAATGCTGGGGCATCCTACATGAAGCAGACCTTGTGCAAGCTGCCCGCCGGAATAACCGGCAACTGGTTAAAGTGAATGGGAAGGAGGTCAGTGGTCTACGGGATACTGGTGCTACCACGACCTTGCTTCAAAAGAACTTGGTGTCTGAGAAACAGCACACTGGAGACACTGTGGCTGTGAGGGTAGCAGGGGGCACTGTGTTCCGCCTACCTGTTGCCAGGGTACATTTGGATTGGGGAGTGGGCGCTAGACCTGTGAATGTGGGGGTCATGAAGGATTTACCCGCTGATGTTCTCCTTGGAAATAACTTGGCCCCCCTTGTTTCTGCCTACGCTCCCAGGGGTCCCGCTGATGTTAACCCTGTGACTACCCGTGCTCAGATCCGTGCAGCAGAGACTAACCCCCCTGCTGCTAAGCCCCAGGACGCTGAGCTCAGTAAATCTCTATCCGCTATTGATACATGGAAGTCCCGTTACAATGCGCTGATGAAGGAGAAGAGGAGCGCAGAGGAAAAAGCACGTTTAGAACGTGAATCTCTGCTAGACAAGTTGCACCGACAGACTGCAGAAAACACCAGCTTGAGAGTGGAACATGAAACCTTAAAGACAAACTTAGCGACACTTGAGGAGAAGCTGACGCTGGCTCATGGTGAGGTGCAGCAACTCAAGGGCACCCTATGTCAGTATGAAGGGATTGTGGATACCTATAAAGAGCAGGTACAGAAAACTCGTAAAGTAGCTGATGGGATTTTGAAGGACTGTTTAGCCCTAGTCTGGGCACTGAGGAAGTTGAACCCTTGTTTGTATGGACAGGAATTCTCTCTCATAACGGGAATACAGATGGATTGTCCCGGCAAACTGAAATGCCTACCACCTCCTAGTCCGGTCATCCCCAGGTTGACCCGCCAAAGGGTCAAGCCGGGTCTGCCGGAGTGTTCCACAAGGGGGGAGCTATGTGACAGACCCTTCTGTCAGGACTGAAGGAGTTAACTGTGTTTAGCTTTAAGAAGCTAATTTCTAAAGACAGGTTTGCTGGCCTCAGCTATTGTGTGCTATAATTACGTTTAAGTAATAAACATTCCATTGTTTAATCACATCTAGAGAGCAGACGCCTCAGTGATAAGAAAAGCCAAGTGTGTGTCTTGTGTGCAAGTTGTTATCAGCTTGAGCAAGGTATTCTATTGTATCATGTCAAAGGGCGTGTTCCCTCCATCTAATGTACAACAGTCTTTCAACCCCCCCATCTGGGGTCAAACCTGTATAAATACTAGGCATCTAGCCTTTAATAAATGTCATTCTGTTTTAAACCTGATGTGAAGCCTGGTCTCATATTTGAGGGGAAAAACTGGCTGGGTTGTGAGTTGCTGATTCCCTATGCAGGACATTGTTCATCTGGTGTTAACCCTTGGTATCCTGTTGGTACCGTAACACCCTCACTACACACACAGTATCATGTACCTCTCACTACACACACAGTATCATGTACCTCTCACTACACACACAGTATCATGTACCTCTCACTACACACACAGTATCATGTACCCCTCACTACACACACAGTATCATGTACCCCTCACTACACACAGTATCATGTACCTCTCACTACACACACAGTATCATGTACCCCTCACTACACACACACAGTATCATGTACCCCTCACTATACACACAGTATCATGTACCCCTCACTACACACACAGTATCATGTACCCCTCACTACACACACAGTATCATGTACCCCTCACTACACACACAGTATCATGTACCCCTCACTATACACACAGTATCATGTACCCCTCACTACACACACAGTATCATGTACCCCTCATTACACACACAGTATCATGTACCTCTCACTACACACACAGTATCATGTACATCTCACTACACACACAGTATCATGTACCCCTCACTACACACACAGTATCATGTACCCCTCACTACACACACAGTATCATATACCCCTCACTACACACACAGTATCATGTACCTCTCACTACACACACACAGTATCATGTACCTCTCACTACACACACAGTATCATGTACCTCTCACTACACACACAGTATCATGTACCCCTCACTACACACACAGTATCATGTACCCCTCACTACACACACAGTATCATGTACCCCTCACTACACACACAGTATCATGTACCCCTCACTACACACACAGTATCATGTACCCCTCATTACACACACAGTATCATGTACCTCTCACTACACACACAGTATCATGTACCCCTCACTACACACACAGTATCATGTACCCCTCACTACACACACAGTATCATATACCCCTCACTACACACACAGTATCATGTACCTCTCACTACACACACACAGTATCATGTACCTCTCACTACACACACAGTATCATGTACCTCTCACTACACACACAGTATCATGTACCCCTCACTACACACACAGTATCATGTACCCCTCACTACACACAGTATCATGTACCTCTCACTACACACACAGTATCATGTACCCCTCACTACACACACACAGTATCATGTACCCCTCACTACACACACAGTATCATGTACCCCTCACTAAACACACACAGTATCATGTACCTCTCACTACACACACAGTATCATGTACCCCTCACTACACACACAGTATCATGTACCTCTCACTACACACACACAGTATCATGTACCTCTCACTACACACACAGTATCATGTACCCCTCACTACACACACAGTATCATGTACCCCTCACTACACACACAGTATCATGTACCCCTCACTACACACACAGTATCATGTACCTCTCACTACACACACAGTATCATGTACCCCTCACTACACACACAGTATCATGTACCCCTCACTACACACACAGTATCATGTACCTCTCACTACACACACACAGTATCATGTACCTCTCACTACACACACACAGTATCATGTACCCCTCACTACACACACACAGTATCATGTACCCCTCACTATACACACAGTATCATGTACTCCTCACTACACACACAGTATCATGTACCCCTCACTACACACACAGCATCATGTACCTCTCACTACACACACAGTATCATGTACCCCTCACTACACACACAGTATCATGTACCCCTCACTACACACACAGTATCATGTACCTCTCACTACACACACAGTATCATGTACCCATCACTACACACACACAGTATCATGTACCCCTCCTCACCAGAGCCTGGTGTACCATGTGATCTGTAGAGAGTCTGTGTGGACAGAGCCTGGTGTACCATGTGATCTGTAGAGAGTCGTTGTTGGCAGAGCCTAGTGTGCCATGTGATCTGTAGAGAGTCTGTGCGGGCAAAACCTAGTGTACCATGTGATCTGTAGAGAGTTTGTGTGGGCAGAGCCTGGTGTACCATGTGATCTGTAGAGAGTCTGTGTGTGCTGAGCCTGTTGTACCATGTGATCTGCAGTCTGTGTGGGCAGAGCCTGGTGAACCATGTGATCTGTAGAGAGTCTGTGTGGGCAGAGCCTGGTGTACCATGTGATCTGTAGAGAGTCTGTGTGGGCAGAGCCTGGTGTACCATGTGATCTGTAGAGAGTCTGTGTGAGCAGAGCCTGGTGTACCATATGATTTGTAGAGAGTCTGTGTGGGCAGATCCTGGGGTACCATGTGATCTGTAGAGAGTCTGTGTGGGCAGAGCCTGGTGTACCATGTGATCTGTAGAGAGTCTGTTTGGGCAGAGCCTGGTGTACCATGTGATCTGTAGAGAGTCTGTGTGGGCAGATCCTGGTGTACCATGTGATCTGTAGAGTCGGTGTGGGCAGAGCCTGGTGTACAATGTGATCTGTAGAGAGTCGGTGTGGGCAGAGCCTGGTGTACCGTGTGATCTGTAGAAAGTCGGTGTGGGCAGAGCCTGGTGTACCATGTGATCTGTAGAGAGTCGGTGTGGACAGAGCCTGGTGTACCGTGTGATCTGTAGAGAGTCTGTGTGGGCAGAGGCTGGGGTACCATGTGATCTGTAGAGAGTCTGTGTGGGCTGAGCTTGATGTGATCTGTAGAGAGTCTGTGTGGGCAGAACCTGGTGAACCATGTGATCTTTAGAGAGTCGGTGTGGGCAGAGCCTGGTGTACCATGTGATCTGTATAGAGTCTGTGAGGGCAGAGCCTGGTGTACCATGTGATCTGTAGTGAGTCTGTGTGGGCCGAGCCTGGTGTACCATGTGATCTGTAGAGAGTCTGTGTGGGCAGAGCCTGGTGTACCATGTGATCTGTAGACAGTCTGTGTGGGCAGAACCTGGTGAACCATGTGATCTTTAGAGAGTCGGTGTGGGCAGAGCCTGGTGTACCATGTGATCTGTAGAGAGTCTGTGAGGGCAGAGCCTGGTGTACCATGTGATCTGTAGTGAGTCTGTGTGGGCCGAGCCTGGTGTACCATGTGATCTGTAGAGAGTCTGTGTGGGCAGAGCCTGGTGTACCATGTGATCTAGAGATCTGTGTGGACAGAGCCTGGTGTACCATGTGATCTGTAGAGAGTCGGTGTGTGGGTAGAGCCTGGTGTACCATGTGATCTGTAGAGAGTCTGTGTGGGCAGAGCTTGGTGTACCATGTGATCTGTAGAGAGTCTGTGTGGGCAGAGCCTGGTGTACCATGTGATCTGTAGAGAGTCGGTGTGGACAGAGCCTGGTGTACCATGTGATCTGTAGAGAGTCTGTGTGGGCAGAGTCTGGTGTACCATGTGATCTGTAGAGAGTCTGTGTGGGCAGAGTCTGTGTGGGCAGAGTCTGGTGTACCATGTAATCTGTAGAGAGTCTGTGTGGGCAGAGCCTGGTTGTCAGGGTTTTGTTAGGACTTAGTACTGTTCCTTTAAGTCTTGATTACTTTACCCCTATTTAAGGCTCCTCCTCACTCTAATCTATGCTTGGTAATTTGTTGCACTTGTTCACCTCAAGAGCCTGTGAAGACACCTAGCCTATCCCTGCAGCTCTGCTCGGATCCTTGTTTCCCTTACTCACTAGGTTGTGAGTTCTCCTGTCAAAAGACCCTGTTCGTTCATCAAGGTATTTGGGGAAATACCTTCTCTACCCTCCTTGAAAGATTGAAGCTGTTTCTTTTTGCCGGTTCCCCTGCTGATCCGTTCAGCGTGTGACGTCAGACCCGGCATCCGGTCCTGCAGACTCAGCGTGTGCTCCTCTCTCATCGCAAGCTGTGTTTTCCTGTCGCAGCACCATAACTAACTCTGCTAAACTTACCTGGTATTTCTCCGGATCCTGGTCTGTATCTGTTACTTATTTACTGTCAGTATTATACTTGCCTGTGTATTGTACTACGGACTGCCATATACACATACTTAAAACTGCCTACAGGTGATATACGGACTTCCTCCCAAGAGACATGCTTATAGCGCTTAAGGGCAAATATTCTCAGTATCGATCTCTGTGTCACTCTCCAGCTCAATTCATCTACTGCTAAACTGTTTAATTGTGTATCACCTAATTGAGATATAGACCTCTCCTCATTGTTTGATCCGTATCATATTAAGCACTATATTCATATGCTACCTAAGTTTACCAATTATTCATATACATCACAAACCAGAGCATTGTGGCATTCATCCTGCAACATATATATCTATATCATGTGTGATTGCGGGTGTGTATGAATATTGTATATATTTTATTTTGTATGAGATGTGTGTATGAAATTCCTTATGCCAAAGGACTTCAATATACTTCAACTGCAAACTACCTTTGCCTATTCTCTGTACACTGCTTACATAACTTCTAAGTTGCGTGAAGGCTCCGTATCTCTCTGTATCCCTACAGAAGAGACCCTCAGTACGATGAGCATAACAGAATTCTAATAAGTTAAGTCTTACGGAATTCGAGGTATGGTGTGAGGCTGAGTGGTCCTGCAAGAATAAGGATACTAGTTCACCCATTCAAAGTTTATATCATTGCAGTGTTTCACATCCTGACATACTTCCTCACATATCTTGACACTGGTGTACCATGTGATCTGTAGAGAGTCTGTGTGGGCAGAGTATGGTGTGCCATGTGATCTGTAGAGAGTCTGTGTGGGCAGAGCCTGGTGTACCAGTGCAGAGGGTTGTTGAACCAGGTGGGCATTTACTTTGAGATGTTACCTCAGGCGTTTCCCTCTGACAGAGCTAAGGTGGGATTTCTCATCTCGTTACTCTCTGACACAGCTCTTGCCTGGGCTAATCCCTTGTGGGAGACTAATAAACCTGTGATTTCAAATTACCCTGAATTTGTGGCCTCCTTTTGAAGGGTATTTGATGTTCCGGCTCGCTCCTCCTCTGCTGCTAAATGACTCATGTCCATTCAGCAAGGTACAAGATCTGTTGCTCAGTATGCTATTGAGTTCCGTACGCTTGCCGCAGAGGTAGGTTGGAACAATGAAGCCCTTGTTGCCACCTTCTTTCATGGGCTCTCTGATGCGATTAAAGACGAAGTTGCTGCTAGTAATTTACCAGAGGATCTCGAGGCATTGGTGTCTTTTTTGATCCTAATTGGCTCCCCGTTATGTTGGTCCTTTTCAAATACTCCAACGGGTTAATCCTGTGGCCTACGCTCTTGACCTTCCTCCTGCTATGCGCATCTCCAATGTTTTTCATGTCTCCCTCTTGAAAACATTGGTTTGTAATCGGTTTACCACTGTGTTTCCTCGTCCCCATCCTATCTTTGTTGACAACCATGAGGAGTATGAGGTCAGCAGCATTATTGACTCTCGTATGTCCAGGGGCCGTGTACAGTATTTGGTTCACTGGAGGGGCTACGGTCCGGAGGAGCGTTCTTGGGTTCCCTCCTCTGATGTTCATACTCCCGCCCTCCTCCGTGCCTTCCATGCCCGTTTCCCCAATAAGCCTTTTGTCCTCCCGCGGGCGAGGGATTGTTGAGGGGAGGGTACTGTCAGGGTTTTTCCCTGTTGTGTTTGCCATGTGCTGCTGGCAGCCATTTTACTCACCTCTATTCCTGACTTGGTGCATTGGGGGGGATGCTGCTCACTTCCTGCACTTCCTTTAATGGCCAGACTGGTGTGCATCATCCATGTGAGACAGGATGCAGTCTCAGAATTGTGATGTCATCATTTATGATTTAAAGGGCCTCTGTTCAGTATGCTTTGCCTTTGCGTTGTCTCAGACCTGTTTGTGAGAGCTCCTGTGTATTACCTGGCTGCCTGACGTCCTTCCTGGTTCCTGATCCCTGGCTTGTTCCTGACTCGGCTGTTCTCCTTGTTTCTGATTCTGGTTCGTCTGACTATTCGATTTGGCTCCTGATTTGGCTCGTCTGACTACCAGCTCTGGTTTTGACTCCTGGCTTGTTATTTGACTTGTGGACATTTTATAATTTTTTGCTATTAACAAAGGTGTGATTATTTTTGCACTTCTCGTCTCATTCTGATTCCTGGCACCATGACAGATCTGTAGAGAGTCTGGGGGGGCAGTGCCTGGTGTACCATGTGATCTGTTGAGAGTCAGTGTGGGTAGAGCCTGGTGTATTATGTGATCTGTAGAGAGTCGGTGTGGGCAGAGTCTGGTGTACCATGTGATCTGTAGAGAGTCGGTGTGGGCAGAGCCTGGTGTACCATGTGATCTATAGAGAGTCAGTGTCAGAGCCTGTACCTTTTAAGACCCAGAAGGTATCACCTAGCCCTGCCTACCAAACTAATAAAGCACCTGAGACTACAACGCTCTGTGCTTAGTATTTTGTATAGCAGTCTAAGAGCTGCTGTTTCACTGAGCTCTCCTTACTAACTTGGATTACAAGGATTTCTAATAATTAAAGCTACTTCCAGCAAGAGTTTATCTCCTGTACACTACCTCCACAATTTCTACTGACCTATTCTCATCATATCAACTGTGTTTATTGTGTGGCAGTCCCTCACTACCTATTCAAGGATTCTGGCCGCAGTTACCCTGGCCTCGGACTCATTTGTTCTATCTGCCCTCACTGGCACAGAGAAAGTACTGCTCCTCTCACTACTAGCAGTACAGCTCAGGACAGGTTCAGCAATCTTGGAGTCTCACTCTACGGAACTACAAGCTGCTTGTGAGTAGCGCAACCTATCCCGGAGTTAATCCTCCCACTCACCGGTCATTTCGGATAGTCTGCATTGTAACAGCAAACCCCAGCCGCTTAGGAAGAAGCGATTACTCTCAGGTAATACTCCTGCATTTCTCCAGTCATCTCCGGACTGAGAGCACCCAAATAGCTACCGGATATGAAGTAAGACCTAATTTGTTTCCATATTATTCCTGCTTGCAAGAAGGTTACTCATTACAGTTTACTGATAATTACAGCTTAGTCATTGATAGACAAAAGAGTTGTTCAGGCTTAACAGAGACATTTACTATTACAGCGTGTCTATTTTTACTAAACCACAACTCTCATTACACGCTCTCTTGCTGATATTAATTTCTTCAGTCAGCTCAGATTCTTTGATTAAACAGAATCTTCAGTCTCTGAACTTTCACTTTGTAGTTAAGTTTTCATTCTTGCCTTATAATAATATAAGGTTTACATATAAGACTAAAATTCACTTCCTTGCTGCAGATTGCACTTCCCAGTAGTGCATCTTGGCATGGAGCTGATACAAACCATACCTTTTATATATAGAAATCTGTACTGACATTCTGCAGTTGTGCTCCAAAACCCACTAAAGCACGTACTTCGCTCTAAGAGAGTATATGAAATATATTACAGTCAGTGTGGGCAGTGCCTGGTGTACCATGTGATCTGTAGAGAGTCTGTGTGGGCAGAGCCTGGTGTACCATGTGATCTGTAGAGAGTCTGTGTAGGCAGAGCCTAGTGTACCATGTGATCTGTAGAGAGTCGGTGTGGGCGGAGCCTGCTGTACCATGTGATCTGTAGAGAGTCTGTGTGGGCAGAGCCTGGTGTACCATGTGATCTGTAGAGAGTCTGTGTGTGCAGAGCCTGGTGTACCATGTGATCTGTAGAGAGTCGGTGTGGGCAGAGCCTGGTGTACCATGTGATCTGTAGAGAGTCGGTGTGGGCAGAGCCTCGTGTACCATGTGATCTGTAGAGAGTCGGTGTGGACAGAGCCTGGTGTACCATGTGATCTGTAGAGAGTCTGTGTGGGCAGAGCCTGGTGTACCATGTGATCTGTAGAGAGTCGGTGTGGGCAGAGCCTGGTGTGCCATGTGATCTGTAGAGAGTCGGTGTGGGCAGAGCCTGGTGTACCATGTGATCTGTAGAGAGTCTGTGTGTGCTGAGCCTGTTGTACCATGTGATCTGTAGTCTGTGTGGGCAGAGCCTGGTGTACCATGTGATCTGTAGAGAGTCTGTGTGGGTAGAGCCTGGTGTACCATGTGATCTGTAGAGAGTCAGTGTGGGTAGAGCCTGGTGTATTATGTGATCTGTAGAGAGTCGGTGTGGGCAGAGCCTGGTGTGCCATGTGATCTGTAGAGAGTCGGTGTGGGCAGAGCCTGGTGTACCATGTGATCTGTAGAGAGTCGGTGTGGACAGAGCCTGGTGTACCATGTGATCTGTAGAGAGTCGGTGTGGGCAGAGCCTGGTGTACCATGTGATCTGTAGAGAGTTTGTATGGGCAGAGCCTGGTGTGCCATGTGATCTGTAGAGAGTCAGTGTGGGCAGAGCCTTGTGTACCATGTGATCTGTAGAGAGTCGGTGTGGACAGAGCCTGGTGTACCATGTGATCTGTAGAGGGTCTGTGTGGGCAGAGCCTGGTGTACCATGTGATCTGTAGAGAGTCGGTGTGGGCAGAGCCAGGTGTACCATGTGATCTGTAGAGAGTCTGTGTGGGCTGAGCCTGGTGTACCATGTGATCTGTAGAGAGTCAGCGTGGGCAGAGCCTGGTGTACCATGTGATATGTAGAGAGTCGGTGTGGACAGAGCCTTGTGTACCATGTGATCTGTAGATAGTCTGTGTGGGCAGAGCCTGGTGTACCATGTGATCTGTAGAGAGTCACTGTGGGCAGAGCCTGGTGTACCATGTGATCTGTATAGAGTCTGTGTGGGCAGAGCCTGGTATACCATGTGATCTGTAGAGAGTCTGTGTGGGCAGAGCCTGGTGTACCATGTGGTCTGTAGAGAGTCTGTGTGGGCAGAGCCTGGTGTACCATGTGATCTGTAGAGAGTCAGTGTAGGCAGAGCCTGGTGTACCATGTGATCTGTAGAGAGTCGGTGAGGGCAGAGCCTGGTGTACCATGTGATCTGTAGAGATCTGTATGGGCAGAGTCTGTTGTACCATGTGATCTGTAGAGAATCAGTGTGGGCAGAGCCTGGTGTACCATGTGATCTGTAGAGAGTCTGTGTGGGCAGAGCCTGGTATACCATGTGATCTGTAAAGAGTCTGTGTGGGAAGAGCCTGGTGTACCATGTGATCTATAGAGAGTCTGTGTGGGCAGAGCCTGGTGTACTATGTGATCTGTAGAGAGTCTGTGTGGGCAGAGCCTGGTGTACCATGTGATCTGTAGAGAGTCGGTGTGGGCAGAGCCAGGTGTACCATGTGATCTATAGAGAGTCTGTGTGGGCAGAACCTGGTGTACCATGTGATCTGTAGAGAGTCGGTGTGGGCAGAGCCTGGTGTACCATGTGATCTGTAGAGAGTCTGTGTGGGCAGAGCCTGATGTACCATGTGATCTGTAGAGAGTCTGTGTGGGCAGAGCCTGGTGTACCATGTGATTTGTAGAGAGTCTGTTTGGGCAGAGCATGGTGTACCATGTGATCTGTAGAGAGTCTGTGTGGGCAGAGCCTGGTGTACCATGTGATCTGTAGAGAGTCTGTGTGTGCAGAGCCTGGTGTACCATGTGATCTGTAGAGAGTCGGTGTGGGCAGAGCCTGGTGTACCATGTGATCTGTAGAGAGTCGGTGTGGGCAGAGCCTGGTGTACCATGTGATCTGTAGAGAGTCTGTGTGGGCAGAGCCTGGTGTACCATGTGATCTGTAGAGGGTCTGTGTGGGCTGAGCCAGGTGTACCATGTGATCTGTAGAGAGTCTGTGTGGGCAGAGTCTGGTGTACCATGTGATCTGTAGAGAGTTGGTGTGGGCAGAGCCTGGTGTACCATGTGATCTGTAGAAAGTCGGTGTGGGCAGAGCCTGGTGTACCATGTGATCTGTAGAGAGTCTGTGTGGGAAGTGCCTGGTGTACCATGTGATCTGTAGAGAATCGGTGTGGGCAGAGCCTGGTGTACCATGTGATCTGTAGAGAGTCTGTGTGGGCATAGCCTGTTGTACCATGTGATCTGTAGAGAGTCTGTGTGGGCAGAGCCTGGTGTACCATGTGATCTGTAGAGAGTCTGTGTGGGCAGAGCCTGGTGTACCATGTGATCTGTAGAGAGTTTGTGTGGGCAGTGCCTTGTCAGCCATTTATAGGTCATAGGGGGCTGTGGTCTAGATATCTGCAGTTACCTTGCTGTAGGGTGCATTGCCAGAAGGGGTACAGCGGGCAGCTGGTGCAGACACAGAAGGCTGATGTAACTCACAGGCATCCACCAACTCATGCTACAGAGCAGCTGGGGCAAAGTGCCAGGGAACAGATTCAGAGTATGGGCTGAAGAACAGGCTGAAGAAGATATCAGGCACAGGGTCGGCTGTAATGCTGAGATCTCCCACTAGAGGGGGCAGAAATATATGATACATTGTCCAAAAAACCTATAAAGGTTCAGAATGACTCACAGCCCACTAGTAGATCTCACTGCCCCCCACACACACTCACCCCTCATTCCCACTGTCTCTCTCAGGGCTGTGCTGTCTCTCAGGGCTGTGCTGTCTCTCTGTACAGATACCTGTCTCTCAGGGTCGCACCGTCTCTCAGGGCTGTGCTGTCTCTCAAGGCTGCCATGTCTCTCTGTACAGTTACCTGTCTTTCAGGGCTGCACTGTCTCTCTCAGGGCTGCGCTGTCTCTCTCAGGGCTGCGCTGTCTCTCTCAGGGCTGCGCTGTCTCTCTCAGGGCTGTGCTGTCTCTCTCAGGGCTGTGCTGTCTCTCTCAGGGCTGCGCTGTCTCTCTCAGGGTTGCGCTGTCTCTCTCAGGGCTGTGCTGTCTCTCTCAGGGCTGCGCTGTCTCTCTCAGGGCTGTGCTGTCTCTCTCTGAGCTACGCTGTCTCTCTCAGAGCTGCTCTGTCTCTCTCAGGGCTGCTCTGTCTCTCTGTACCTGTAGACTGTCACCTGTCTCTTTGAACTGCGCTGTCTATCTGTACAGTTACCTGTCTCTTAGGGCTGGGCTGTCTCTCTCAGGGCTGGGCTGTCTCTATCATGGCTGCGCTATCTCAGGTCTGCACTGTCTCTCAGGGCTGTGCTGTCTCTCTCAGGGCAGCACTGTCTCTCAGGGCTGCGCTGTCTCATACAGCTGCACGGTCTCTCTCAGGGCTGCACGGTCTCTCTCAGGGCTGCACAGTCTCTCTCAGGGCTGCACGGTCTCTCTCAGGGCTGCGCGGTCTCTCTCAGGGCTGCGCGGTCTCTCTCAGGGCTGTGCGGTCTCTCTCAGGGCTACGCTGTCTCTCTCAGGGCTACGCTGTCTCTCTCAGGCCTGCGTTGTCTCTCTCAGGCCTGCGTTGTCTCTCTCAGGCCTGCACTGTCTCTCTCAGGGCTGCGCTGTCTCACTGTATATTTACCTGTCTCTCAGGGCTGTGCTGTCTCTCAGGGCTGTGCTGTCTCACTGTATAGTTACCTGTCTCTCAGGGCTGTGCTGTCTCTCAGGGCTGTGCTGTCTCACTGTATAGTTACCTGTCTCTCAGGGCTGCACTGTCTCACTGTATAGTTACCTGTCTCTCAGGGCTGCGCTGTCTCACTGTATAGTTACCTGTCTCTCAGGGCTGCGCTGTCTCACTGTATAGTTACCTGTCTCTCAGGGCTGCGCTGTCTCACTGTATAGTTACCTGTCTCTCAGGGCTGCACTGTCTCACTGTATAGTTACCTGTCTCTCAGGGCTGTGCTGTCTCACTGTATAGTTACCTGTCTCTCAGGGCTGTGCTGTCTCACTGTATAGTTACCTGTCTCTCAGGGCTGTGCTGTCTCACTGTATAGTTACCTGTCTCTCAGGGCTGCGCTGTCTCACTGTATAGTTACCTGACTCTCAGGGCTGTGCTGTCTCACTGTATAGTTACCTGTCTCTCAGGGCTGTGCTGTCTCACTGTATGGTTACCTGTCTCTCAGGGCTGCGCTGTCTCTCAGGGCTGTGCTGTCTCACTGTATAGTTACCTGTCTCTCAGGGCTGTGCTGTCTCACTGTATAGTTACCTGTCTCTCAGGGCTGTGCTGTCTCACTGTATGGTTACCTGTCTCTCAGGGCTGCGCTGTCTCACTGTATGGTTACCTGTCTCTCAGGGCTTTGCTGTCTCTCAGGGCTGTGCTGTCTCACTGTATGGTTACCTTTCTCTCAGGGCTGCGCTGTCTCTCAGGGCTGTGCTGTCTCACTGTATGGTTACCTGTCTCTCAGGGCTGCGCTGTCTCTCAGGGCTGTGCTGTCTCACTGTATAGTTACCTGTCTCTCAGGGCTGTGCTGTCTCTCTGTATAGTTACCTGTCTCTCAGGGCTGCGCTGTCTCACTGTATAGTTACCTGTCTCTCAGGGCTGTGCTGTCTCACTGTATAGTTACCTGTCTCTCAGGGCTGTGCTGTCTCACTGTACAGTTACCAGTCTCTCAGGGCTGTGCTGTCTCACTGTATAGTTACCTGTCTCTCAGGGCTGCACTGTCTCACTGTATAGTTACCTGTCTCTCAGGGCTGTGCTGTCTCACTGTATAGTTACCTGTCTCTCATGGCTGTGCTGTCTCACTGTATAGTTACCTGTCTCTCAGGGCTGTGCTGTCTCACTGTATAGTTACCTGTCTCTCAGGGCTGTGCTGTCTCTCTGTATAGTTACCTGTCTCTCAGGGCTGCGCTGTCTCACTGTATAGTTACCTGTCTCTCAGGGCTGCGCTGTCTCACTGTATAGTTACCTGTCTCTCAGGGCTGCGCTGTCTCACTGTATAGTTACCTTTCTCTCAGGGCTGTGCTGTCTCACTGTAAAGTTACCTGTCTCTCAGGGCTGCGCTGTCTCACTGTATAGTTACCTGTCTCTCAGGGCTGTGCTGTCTCACTGTATAGTTACCTGTCTCTCAGGGCTGTGCTGTCTCACTGTATAGTTACCTGTCTCTCAGGGCTGTGCTGTCTCACTGTATAGTTACCTGTCTCTCAGGGCTGTGCTGTCTCTCTGGGCTGTGCTGTCTCTCTGTATAGTTACCTGTCTCTCTGGGCTGTGCTGTCTCTCTGTATAGTTACCTGTCTCTCAGGGCTGTGCTGTCTCACTGTATGGTTACCTGTCTCTCAGGGCTGCGCTGTCTCTCAGGGCTGTGCTGTCTCACTGTATAGTTACCTGTCTCTCAGGGCTGTGCTGTCTCACTGTATAGTTACCTGTCTCTCAGGGCTGTGCTGTCTCACTGTATGGTTACCTGTCTCTCAGGGCTGCGCTGTCTCACTGTATGGTTACCTGTCTCTCAGGGCTTTGCTGTCTCTCAGGGCTGTGCTGTCTCACTGTATGGTTACCTTTCTCTCAGGGCTGCGCTGTCTCTCAGGGCTGTGCTGTCTCACTGTATGGTTACCTGTCTCTCAGGGCTGCGCTGTCTCTCAGGGCTGTGCTGTCTCACTGTATAGTTACCTGTCTCTCAGGGCTGTGCTGTCTCTCTGTATAGTTACCTGTCTCTCAGGGCTGCGCTGTCTCACTGTATAGTTACCTGTCTCTCAGGGCTGTGCTGTCTCACTGTATAGTTACCTGTCTCTCAGGGCTGTGCTGTCTCACTGTACAGTTACCAGTCTCTCAGGGCTGTGCTGTCTCACTGTATAGTTACCTGTCTCTCAGGGCTGCACTGTCTCACTGTATAGTTACCTGTCTCTCAGGGCTGTGCTGTCTCACTGTATAGTTACCTGTCTCTCATGGCTGTGCTGTCTCACTGTATAGTTACCTGTCTCTCAGGGCTGTGCTGTCTCACTGTATAGTTACCTGTCTCTCAGGGCTGTGCTGTCTCTCTGTATAGTTACCTGTCTCTCAGGGCTGCGCTGTCTCACTGTATAGTTACCTGTCTCTCAGGGCTGCGCTGTCTCACTGTATAGTTACCTGTCTCTCAGGGCTGCGCTGTCTCACTGTATAGTTACCTTTCTCTCAGGGCTGTGCTGTCTCACTGTAAAGTTACCTGTCTCTCAGGGCTGCGCTGTCTCACTGTATAGTTACCTGTCTCTCAGGGCTGTGCTGTCTCACTGTATAGTTACCTGTCTCTCAGGGCTGTGCTGTCTCACTGTATAGTTACCTGTCTCTCAGGGCTGTGCTGTCTCACTGTATAGTTACCTGTCTCTCAGGGCTGTGCTGTCTCTCTGGGCTGTGCTGTCTCTCTGTATAGTTACCTGTCTCTCTGGGCTGTGCTGTCTCTCTGTATAGTTACCTGTCTCTCAGGGCTGTGCTGTCTCTCAGGGCTGTGCTGTCTCTCTGTATAGTTACCTGTCTCTCAGGGCTGCGCTGTCTCACTGTATAGTTACCTGTCTCTCAGGGCTGCACTGTCTCACTGTATAGTTACCTGTCTCTCAGGGCTGTGCTGTCTCACTGTATAGTTACCTGTCTCTCAGGGCTGTGCTGTCTCACTGTATAGTTACCTGTCTCTCAGGGCTGCACTGTCTCACTGTATAGTTACCTGTCTCTCAGGGCTGCGCTGTCTCACTGTATAGTTACCTGTCTCTCAGGGCTGTGCTGTCTCACTGTATAGTTACCTGTCTCTCAGGGCTGTGCTGTCTCACTGTATAGTTACCTGTCTCTCAGGGCTGTGCTGTCTCACTGTATAGTTACCTGTCTCTCAGGGCTGTGCTGTCTCACTGTATAGTTACCTGTCTCTCAGGGCTGTGCTGTCTCACTCTATAGTTACCTGTCTCTCAGGGCTGTGCTATCTCACTGTATAGTTACCTGTCTCTCAGGGCTGTGCTGTCTCACTGTATAGTTACCTGTCTCTCAGGGCTGTGCTGTCTCACTGTATAGTTACCTGTCTCTCAGGGCTGCGCTGTCTCACTGTATAGTTACCTGTCTCTCATGGCTGTGCTGTCTCACTGTATAGTTACCTGTCTCTCAGGGCTGTGCTGTCTCACTGTATAGTTACCTGTCTCTCAGGGCTGCACTGTCTCACTGTATAGTTACCTGTCTCTCAGGGCTGCGCTGTCTCACTGTATAGTTACCTGTCTCTCAGGGCTGCGCTGTCTCACTGTATAGTTACCTGTCTCTCAGGGCTGCGCTGTCTCACTGTATAGTTACCTGTCTCTCAGGGCTGCACTGTCTCACTGTATAGTTACCTGTCTCTCAGGGCTGTGCTGTCTCACTGTATAGTTACCTGTCTCTCAGGGCTGTGCTGTCTCACTGTATAGTTACCTGTCTCTCAGGGCTGTGCTGTCTCACTGTATAGTTACCTGTCTCTCAGGGCTGCGCTGTCTCACTGTATAGTTACCTGACTCTCAGGGCTGTGCTGTCTCACTGTATAGTTACCTGTCTCTCAGGGCTGTGCTGTCTCACTGTATAGTTACCTGTCTCTCAGGGCTGTGCTGTCTCACTGTATGGTTACCTGTCTCTCAGGGCTGCGCTGTCTCTCAGGGCTGTGCTGTCTCACTGTATAGTTACCTGTCTCTCAGGGCTGTGCTGTCTCACTGTATAGTTACCTGTCTCTCAGGGCTGTGCTGTCTCACTGTATGGTTACCTGTCTCTCAGGGCTGCGCTGTCTCACTGTATGGTTACCTGTCTCTCAGGGCTGCGCTGTCTCTCAGGGCTGTGCTGTCTCACTGTATGGTTACCTGTCTCTCAGGGCTGCGCTGTCTCTCAGGGCTGTGCTGTCTCACTGTATAGTTACCTGTCTCTCAGGGCTGTGCTGTCTCTCTGTATAGTTACCTGTCTCTCAGGGCTGTGCTGTCTCACTGTATAGTTACCTGTCTCTCAGGGCTGCGCTGTCTCACTGTATAGTTACCTGTCTCTCAGGGCTGTGCTGTCTCACTGTATAGTTACCTGTCTCTCAGGGCTGTGCTGTCTCACTGTATGGTTACCTGTCTCTCAGGGCTCTGCTGTCTCTCAGGGCTGTGCTGTCTCACTGTATGGTTACCTGTCTCTCAGGGCTGCGCTGTCTCTCAGGGCTGTGCTGTCTCACTGTATGGTTACCTGTCTCTCAGGGCTGCGCTGTCTCTCAGGGCTGTGCTGTCTCACTGTATAGTTACCTTTCTCTCAGGGCTGCGCTGTCTCACTGTATAGTTACCTGTCTCTCAGGGCTGTGCTGTCTCACTGTATAGTTACCTGTCTCTCAGGGCTGTGCTGTCTCACTGTATGGTTACCTGTCTCTCAGGGCTGCGCTGTCTCTCAGGGCTGTGCTTTCTCACTGTATAGTTACCTGTCTCTCAGGGCTGTGCTGTCTCACTGTATAGTTACCTGTCTCTCAGGGCTGTGCTGTCTCACTGTATGGTTACCTGTCTCTCAGGGCTGCGCTGTCTCACTGTATGGTTACCTGTCTCTCAGGGCTTTGCTGTCTTTCAAGGCTGTGCTCTCTCACTGTATGGTTACCTGTCTCTCAGGGCTGCGCTGTCTCTCAGGGCTGTGCTGTCTCACTGTATGGTTACCTGTCTCTCAGGGCTCTGCTGTCTCTCAGGGCTGTGCTGTCTCACTGTATGGTTACCTGTCTCTCAGGGCTGCGCTGTCTCTCAGGGCTGTGCTGTCTCACTGTATGGTTACCTGTCTCTCAGGGCTGCGCTGTCTCTCAGGGCTGTGCTGTCTCACTGTATAGTTACCTGTCTCTCAGGGCTGTGCTGTCTCACTGTATAGTTACCTGTCTCTCAGGGCTGTGCTGTCTCACTGTATGGTTACCTGTCTCTCAGGGCTGCGCTGTCTCACTGTATGGTTACCTGTCTCTCAGGGCTTTGCTGTCTTTCAGGGCTGTGCTGTCTCACTGTATGGTTACCTGTCTCTCAGGGCTGCGCTGTCTCTCAGGGCTGTGCTGTCTCACTGTATGGTTACCTGTCTCTCAGGGCTGCGCTGTCTCTCAGGGCTGTGCTGTCTCACTGTATAGTTACCTGTCTCTCAGGGCTGTGCTGTCTCTCTATATAGTTACCTGTCTCTCAGGGCTGTGCTGTCTCACTGTATAGTTACCTGTCTCTCAGGGCTGTGCTGTCTCACTGTATGGTTACCTTTCTCTCAGGGATGCGCTGTCTCTCAGGGCTGCGTTGTCTCACTGTATAGTTACCTGTCTCTCAGGGCTGTGCTGTCTCACTGTATAGTTACCTGTCTCTCAGGGCTGCGCTGTCTCACTGTATAGTTACCTGTCTCTCAGGGCTGTGCTCTCTCACTGTATAGTTACCTGTCTCTCAGGGCTGCGTTGTCTCACTGTATAGTTACCTGTCTCTCAGGGCTTTGCTGTCTCACTGTATAGTTACCTGTCTCTCAGGGCTGTGCTGTCTCACTGTATAGTTACCTGTCTCTCAGGGCTGCACTGTCTCACTGTATAGTTACCTGTCTCTCAGGGCTGTGCTGTCTCACTGTATAGTTACCTGTCTCTCAGGGCTGTGCTGTCTCACTGTATAGTTACCTGTCTCTCAGGGCTCTGCTGTCTCTCAGGGCTGTGCTGTCTCTCAGGGCTGTGCTGTCTCACTGTATAGTTACCTGTCTCTCAGGGCTGTGCTGTCTCACTGTATAGTTACCTGTCTCTCAGGGCTGTGCTGTCTCACTGTATAGTTTCCTTTCTCTCAGGGCTGCGCTGTCTCACTGTATAGTTACCTGTCTCTCAGGGCTGTGCTGTCTCACTGTATAGTTACCTGTCTCTCAGGGCTGTGCTGTCTCACTGTATAGTTACCTGTCTCTCAGGGCTGCGCTGTCTCACTGTATAGTTACCTGTCTCTCAGGGCTGTGCTGTCTCACTGTACAGTTACCTGTCTCTCAGGGCTGCACTGTCTCACTGTATAGTTACCTGTCTCTCAGGGCTGTGCTGTCTCACTGTATAGTTACCTGTCTCTCAGGGCTGTGCTGTCTCACTGTATAGTTACCTGTCTCTCAGGGCTGTGCTGTCTCACTGTATAGTTACCTGTCTCTCAGGGCTGTGCTGTCTCACTGTATAGTTACCTGTCTCTCAGGGCTGTGCTGTCTCACTGTATAGTTACCTGTCTCTCAGGGCTGTGCTGTCTCACTGTATAGTTTACCTGTCTCTCAGGGCTGTGCTGTCTCACTGTATAGTTACCTGTCTCTCAGGGCTGTGCTGTCTCACTGTATAGTTACCTGTCTCTCAGGGCTGTGCTGTCTCACTGTATAGTTACCTGTCTCTCAGGGCTGTGCTGTCTCACTGTATAGTCACCTGTCTCTCAGGGCTGTGCTGTCTCACTGTATAGTTACCTGTCTCTCAGGGCTGTGCTGTCTCACTGTATAGTTACCTGTCTCTCAGGGCTGTGCTGTCTCACTGTATAGTTACCTGTCTCTCAGGGCTGTGCTGTCTCACTGTAATAGTTACCTGTCTCTCAGGGCTGTGCTGTCTCACTGTATAGTTACCTGTCTCTCAGGGCTGCGCTGTCTCTCAGGGCTGTGCTGTCTCACTGTATAGTTACCTGTCTCTCAGGGCTGTGCTGTCTCACTGTATAGTTACCTGTCTCTCAGGGCTGTGCTGTCTCACTGTATAGTTACCTGTCTCTCAGGGCTGTGCTGTCTCACTGTATAGTTACCTGTCTCTCAGCGCTGCGCTGTCTCTCAGGGCTGTGCTGTCTCACTGTATAGTTACCTGTCTCTCAGGGCTGCGCTGTCTCACTGTATAGTTACCTGTCTCTCAGGGCTGCGCTGTCTCACTGTATAGTTACCTGTCTCTAAGGGCTGTGCTGTCTCACTGTATAGTTACCTGTCTCTCAGGGCTGTGCTGTCTCACTGTATAGTTACCTGTCTCTCAGGGCTGTGCTGTCTCACTGTATAGTTACCTGTCTCTCAGGGCTGTGCTGTCTCTCTGTATAGTTACCTGTCTCTCAGGGCTGCGCTGTCTCACTGTATAGTTACCTGTCTCTCATGGCTGTGCTGTCTCTCAGGGCTGTGCTGTCTCACTGTATAGTTACCTGTCTCTCATGGCTGTGCTGTCTCTCAGGGCTGTGCTGTCTCACTGTATAGTTACCTGTCTCTCAGGGCTGTGCTGTCTCACTGTATAGTTACCTGTCTCTCTGGGCTGTGCTGTCTCACTGTATAGTTACCTGTCTCTCAGGGCTGCGCTGTCTCTCTGGGCTGTGCTGTCTCACTGTATGGTTACCTGTCTCTCAGGGCTGTGCTGTCTCACTGTATGGTTACCTGTCTCTCAGGGCTGTGCTGTCTCACTGTATAGTTACCTGTCTCTCAGGGCTGTGCTGTCTCACTGTATAGTTACCTGTCTCTCAGGGCTGTGCTGTCTCACTGTATAGTTACCTGTCTCTCAGGGCTGTGCTGTCTCACTGTATAGTTACCTGTCTCTCAGGGCTGTGCTGTCTCACTGTATAGTTACCTGTCTCTCAGGGCTGTGCTGTCTCACTGTATAGTTACCTGTCTATCAGGGCTGCGCTGTCTCTCTGGGCTGTGCTGTCTCTCTGTATAGTTACCTGTCTCTCAGGGCTGCACTGTCTCACTGTATAGTTACCTGTCTCTCAGGGCTGCGCTGTCTCTCTGGGCTGTGCTGTCTCTCTGTATAGTTACCTGTCTCTCAGGGCTGCACTGTCTCACTGTATAGTTACCTGTCTCTCAGGGCTGCGCTGTCTCACTGTACAGTTACCTGTCTCTCAGGGCTGCGCTGTCTCACTGTATAGTTACCTGTCTCTCAGGGCTGCACTGTCTCACTGTATAGTTACCTGTCAATCAGGGCTGCACTGTCTCACTGTATAGTTACCTGTCTCTCAGGGCTGTGCTGTCTCACTGTATAGTTACCTGTCTCTCAGGGCTGTGCTGTCTAACTGTATAGTTACCTGTCTCTCAGGGCTGTGCTGTCTCACTGTATAGTTACCTGTCTCTCAGGGCTGTGCTGTCTCACTGTATAGTTACCTGTCTCTCAGGGCTGTGCTGTCTCACTGTACAGTTACCAGTCTCTCAGGGCTGCGCTGTCTCACTGTATAGTTACCTGTCAATCAGGGCTGCACTGTCTCACTGTATAGTTACCTGTCTCTCAGGGCTGCGCTGTCTCACTGTATAGTTACCTGTCTCTCAGGGCTGTGCTGTCTCACTGTATAGTTACCTGTCTCTCAGGGCTGTGCTGTCTCACTGTATAGTTACCTGTCTCTCAGGGCTGTGCTGTCTCTCAGGGCTGTGCTGTCTCACTGTATAGTTACCTGTCTCTCAGGGCTGCGCTGTCTCACTGTATAGTTACCTGTCTCTCAGGGCTGTGCTGTCTCACTGTATAGTTTCCTGTCTCTCAGGGCTGCGCTGTCTCACTGTATAGTTACCTGTCTCTCAGGGCTGTGCTGTCTCACTGTATAGTTACCTGTCTCTCAGGGCTGTGCTGTCTCACTGTATAGTTACCTGTCTCTCAGGGCTGCGCTGTCTCACTGTATAGTTACCTGTCTCTCAGGGCTGTGCTGTCTCACTGTACAGTTACCTGTCTCTCAGGGCTGCACTGTCTCACTTTATAGTTACCTGTCTCTCAGGGCTGTGCTGTCTCACTGTACAGTTACCTGTCTCTCAGGGCTGTGCTGTCTCACTGTATAGTTACCTGTCTCTCAGGGCTGTGCTGTCTCACTGTATAGTTGCCTGTCTCTCAGGGCTGTGCTGTCTCACTGTATAGTTACCTGTCTCTCAGGGCTGTGCTGTCTCACTGTATAGTTACCTGTCTCTCAGGGCTTTGCTGTCTCACTGTATAGTTACTTGTCTCTCAGGGCTGTGCTGTCTCACTGTATAGTTACCTGTCTCTCAGGGCTGTGCTGTCTCACTGTATAGTTACCTGTCTCTCAGGGCTGTGCTGTCTCACTGTATAGTTACCTGTCTCTCAGGGCTGCTCTGTCTCACTGTATAGTTACCTGTCTCTCAGGGCTGTGCTGTCTCACTGTATAGTTACCTGTCTCTCAGGGCTGTGCTGTCTCACTGTATAGTTACCTGTCTCTCAGGGCTGTGCTGTCTCACTGTATGGTTACCTGTCTCTCAGGGATGTGCTGTCTCACTGTATAGTTACCTGTCTCTCAGGGCTGTGCTGTCTCACTGTATAGTCACCTGTCTCTCAGGGCTGTGCTGTCTCACTGTATAGTTACCTGTCTCTCAGGGCTGTGCTGTCTCACTGTATAGTTACCTGTCTCTCAGGGCTGTGCTGTCTCACTGTATAGTTACCTGTCTCTCAGGGCTGTGCTGTCTCACTGTATAGTTACCTGTCTCTCAGGGCTGTGCTGTCTCACTGTATAGTTACCTGTCTATCAGGGCTGCGCTGTCTCTCAGGGCTGTGCTGTCTCACTGTATAGTTACCTGTCTCTCAGGGCTGTGCTGTCTCACTGTATAGTTACCTGTCTCTCAGGGCTGTGCTGTCTCACTGTATAGTTACCTGTCTCTCAGGGCTGTGCTGTCTCACTGTATAGTTACCTGTCTCTCAGCGCTGCGCTGTCTCTCAGGGCTGTGCTGTCTCACTGTATAGTTACCTGTCTCTCAGGGCTGCGCTGTCTCACTGTATAGTTACCTGTCTCTCAGGGCTGCGCTGTCTCACTGTATAGTTACCTGTCTCTTAAGGGCTGTGCTGTCCTCCACTGTATAGTTACCTGTCTCTCAGGGGCTTGTGCTGTCTCACTGTACAGTTACCAGTCTCTCAAGGGCTGCGCTTGTCTCACTGTTTTAGTTACCTGTCAATCAGGCTGCACTGTCTCACTGTATAGTTACCTGGTCTCTCTAGGGCTGCGCTGTCTCAACCTGTATAGTTACCTGTCTCTCAGGGCTGTGCTGTCTCACTGTATAGTTACCTGTCAACTCAGGCTGTGCTGTCTCACTGTATAGTTACCTGTCTCTCAGGGCTGTGCTGTCTCTCAGGGCTGTGCTGTCTCACTGTATAGTTACCTGTCTCTCAGGGCTGAGCTGTCTCACTGTATAGTTACCTGTCTCTCAGGGCTGTGCTGTCTCACTGTATAGTTTCCTGTCTCTCAGGGCTGCGCTGTCTCACTGTATAGTTACCTGTCTCTCAGGGCTGTGCTGTCTCACTGTATAGTTACCTGTCTCTCAGGGCTGTGCTGTCTCACTGTATAGTTACCTGTCTCTCAGGGCTGCGCTGTCTCACTGTATAGTTACCTGTCTCTCAGGGCTGTGCTGTCTCACTGTACAGTTACCTGTCTCTCAGGGCTGCACTGTCTCACTTTATAGTTACCTGTCTCTCAGGGCTGTGCTGTCTCACTGTACAGTTACCTGTCTCTCAGGGCTGTGCTGTCTCACTGTATAGTTACCTGTCTCTCAGGGCTGTGCTGTCTCACTGTATAGTTACCTGTCTCTCAGGGCTGCGCTGTCTCACTGTATAGTTACCTGTCTCTCAGGGCTGTGCTGTCTCACTGTATAGTTACCTGTCTCTCAGGGCTGTGCTGTCTCACTGTATAGTTACCTGTCTCTCATGGCTGTGCTGTCTCACTGTATAGTTACCTGTCTCTCAGGCTGCTGTCCACTGTATAGTTACCTGTCTCTCAGGGCTGCACTGTCTCACTGTATAGTTACCTGTCTCTCAGGGCTGCGCTGTCTCACTGTATAGTTACCTGTCTCTCAGGGCTGTGCTGTCTCACTGTATAGTTACCTGTCTCTCAGGGCTGTGCTGTCTCACTGTATGGTTACCTGTCTCTCAGGGCTCTGCTGTCTCTCAGGGCTCTGCTGTCTCTCAGGGCTGTGCTGTCTCACTGTATGGTTACCTGTCTCTCAGGGCTGCGCTGTCTCTCAGGGCTGTGCTGTCTCACTGTATGGTTACCTGTCTCTCAGGGCTGCGCTGTCTCTCAGGGCTGTGCTGTCTCACTGTATAGTTACCTTTCTCTCAGGGCTGCGCTGTCTCACTGTATAGTTACCTGTCTCTCAGGGCTGTGCTGTCTCACTGTATAGTTACCTGTCTCTCAGGGCTGTGCTGCTCACTGTATGTTACCTGTCCTCTCAGGGCTGCGCTGTACTCTCAGGCTGTGCTTCTCACTGTATAGTTACCTGTCTCTCAGGGCTGTGCTGTCTCACTGTATGTTACCTGTCTCTCAGGGCTGTGCTGTCTCACTGTATGGTTACCTGTCTCTCAGGCTGCGCTGTCTCACTG